>NW_016157089.1:129921-130710 GCF_001687245.7 Rhagoletis zephyria | reverse complement strand
CCGCTTTTCTGCCACAAGTTTTTCTATTTCGGTATTTGCAACTGATGTATGCGTAGGTGGTACTTGGACTTGATTTGGTGTTGCCAGGCCAGCGGCTGAAGTAAAAGTTTCTTTAAAATGTTCAACAAGGGAGTTTATATAACGCTCGCAGTTAAGCGCGGCGTTTAATTTAAGGTGACTACTGATGTACTTTTTATATTTAAGCCAGCTGGTGTTATTTGAAGTTAGACGAGCCTCAATTTCGATATTTTGGGTCTGTTCATATAGTTTTATTAATATAGGGGAGTGATCGGATGATAGTTCAGGTAGAGTTTCTGCTGTTATGTTATTTCTGTATATGTTTCTTGTAATTGCGAAATCTATTAGGTCTGGTATCTTCTTTATATGGGTAGGCTAGTAAGTAGGTTTACCAGGAGATGTGACCTCTAGTCTATTGTGCCTGTTTATAATGGTATTGTATAGCTGCCGCCCTTTTGGGTTAATAAGGCGTGATCCCCAGTACGTATGCTTTGCGTTGAAGTCGCCTCCTGCCAGGAATCTATTAATATCAAAGAAATCTTTAAAGTCATTTTCAGAAATTAAAAATCGCGGTGGGCAATAAATAGCCGATAGATTCAAGTCTCGGTCGCGGTTTCGTAAGCATATGGTAGTTGCTTGCAGACAGGCAGTTGCTTTTGACTCTAGAATATTGTGCTTTAGACGATTTCTAATCAGCACCGCTGTGCCTCCATGAGCTTTACCATCTGGGTGATTTGTGGCATAGAATTTGTATCCAGGTATGGAGAAATT
>NW_016157089.1:106981-126245 GCF_001687245.7 Rhagoletis zephyria | reverse complement strand
AGTCATTTTCAGAAATTAAAAATCGCGGTGGGCAATAAATAGCCGATAGATTCAAGTCTCGGTCGCGGTTTCGTAAGCATATGGTAGTTGCTTGCAGACAGGCAGTTGCTTTTGACTCTAGAATATTGTGCTTTAGACGATTTCTAATCAGCACCGCTGTGCCTCCATGAGCTTTACCATCTGGGTGATTTGTGGCATAGAATTTGTATCCAGGTATGGAGAAATTATATTTGTTTGTTAAATGTGTCTCGGACAGTAGCATAACATCTATGTTGTATTCAGTGAGAAAAAATTAAATGAATAACATTTTTATATTTTACGAACTAATAGTGAACCGGTATGGCGCTTTTGTTTAAAATATTTTTGTTATAAAAAATGTATTTTTTCCTTTTAAATGTTTTTTCTCAGATTTATACATACGAAGTATACAAATTGCATGTCAGAAGAAAGCGGGTTTAATCACGTTTACGACGATATAAATTTTTTAAAAATCAGTTTAAACTTGTTTGGAATATAAGGTTTTTAATTTTTCGAACCTTTAACCCCTTTATAGCACCTGTAACATAGAAATAGTTATATATGGTTTAAATAAGAGAAAAAGGCGTACCACGACCATGTTTTTACTTTTTTAGTAGTTTACATACAGTAATTAAAAATAATTTTTACCAAAGGTCCAATTTCGAACTTCGAAGGCCCATATCTCGATTTCGGGGGCTAACTTCGANTTAGTTATTTATATGCTATAATTAAATATAATTTTTTTACCAAAGGTCCTATTTCGAACTTCGAAGGCCCATATCTCGATTTCGGAGGCTAACTTCGAAAACCGGAGAAACTACTTTTTTACCTATGAGTCAATATCTCTTAAAAANTTAAAAATAATTTTTACCAAAGGTCCAATTTCGAACTTCGAAGGCCCATATCTCGATTTCGGGGGCTAACTTCGAAAAACGGAGAAATTCATTTTTACCTATGACTTAATCTCTTAAAAAAATCGGTTTGGTCCAATACCCAGAAAAAAAGTTGATTTTGCCGTACAGTGTTATTGCTATTCAAAATGTCACAAATATAAAATAATTTATTGGCTCCTGTGTATAATGATGTGTACAATCATGTTAAAATGAATAACACTTTTATTTTTTATGAACTATGTTTTATTTATAATATATAATAATATATAAATTATTTTCTGTTAGTTACATTCATAATTTTGCTTTGAATAAAAATGTACTGAAAAGTACTGATTTTTTTTAGCATGAAAAAGTCTAATGTACTGATTTCGCGCATAAAAAATCTGGCAACCCTCTGCGGGAGTAGCATACCTAACGGAGGTCCTCAACCTGTCTATGGCCACTCTCGTAATTCCTGACATCTGGAAAATGGGGAGAGGGTCCGACTGCTCAAACCGGGGAAACCGGCAAACAAAGCAGAGTCGTATCGCCCGATAACTACGGTGACCATACGTCCTTTATTTGAAAGGAAAGTCCTCTATTTTAACCCCCTGTCCTTTATAATTTTTTTCAGGACGCCTTTTGTCCATTATTTCTTAAACTGTCCTTTAAATCAGCTCTTCATTTGTCAGAGGTAAATTTTTAAACACAGAGTATGAAAAATAAAAATTTCCCTTATAAAATAGAGTGAAAACCTTCACCACTTCGTTTCGCACCCCACTTAAGGGTTTTTATTTAATAGGTAATCTTTGCACAATCTATAAATAAAGCACAGGGAAAGTTGTGCCCAGGATCGTGTTGCACACTGAGTTTCCAGTTCTACTGAAAGAGAACAGTGGTTCAAAACTGGCATTTAGTGTTCGTAATTCACTGGAGCCTTCATGTTTTTCACTTAATTTGATCTTTTTTTATGAAAGCTTATAGTATTTGCAAGAGACTAGTTGAGTCTGGTTTGTGAAATTTTATTTGATTATATTAAATTTTGTAGTACAAAATGCAGAAAAAGTGGCAATTTTGAAAAAAAATGTATTCTCCTGATCCAGTTAATAAATGTTATATAACAAAGACTAGTTGAAAACAATTGTATGGTTCCCCAAAACGAAAAAATTACAAAAAAAAATTTTTGAAATATTATAAAAAAATTTTCACCTAAATAATTCTTTTGGGTGCTGTTTATGAATTTGTACAACGATTTTGGGTTGCTGTGCCCAAACGCGTGAATCGAATCAAAAAAATTTTACACACACTTGTAGACAACATTCACGCTTTATTACAAAAATTTGGGGAGGTTGGCTGGGGAGGGGTGGCTTTTCATAAAGCGGCGTCAATCTTCTTTCGTTTAGGGGGGATGGTCCGGTGACGATAACCCTCCTTTCCCCGGTAGCGAACACACTCGAGGCCCTGCTACTCCCGTATTTTACAAACCATCTCACCCCAGCGAAGCATCGACATGGGTTCCGTAAAGTGCATAGCACAACAACAGCACTTAATGCCATAAACACTCAGATAAATCGTGTCCTTAACCGAAACCGCCCCTGTGAGAGAACAATTCTAGTAGCGTTGGACCTGTCCAAGGCGTTCGACACTGTCAGTCATTCAACGCTACTAGAAGATATTGATACATCCTCACTCCCACGGGGACTCAAACCCACTACTGTTCAATTATTACATTTCAAAGCTTCCTCAACCACCAGAGGGTGTTACTATTGTCTCCTATGCTGACGATTGTTCGATCATGGCGTCTGGGAATGGAATTGATGACTTGTGCTCGAAAGTAAACGGTTATCTCGCTGAACTTTCTCGCTTCTTCTCTGAAAGGAGCCTTGCCCTATCCCCTGCGAAATCCTCGGCAACCCTATTCACCACCCGGACGAAGGAGGTCAGACTGCAATTGGGTATTCACGTCGATGGCGTAACAATACTGACGGTGAATAACCCGAAAGTCCTCGGAGTTACCTTCGACAGCCTGCTCTCCTTCTCGGCGCATACAACCGCAATTGTCAACAAAGTACAGAGCCGCAACAATGTCCTCANTGGGTATTCACGTCGATGGCGTAACAATACAGACGGTGAATAACCCGAAAGTCCTCGGAGTTACCTTCGACAGCCTGCTCTCCTTCTCGGCGCATACAACCGCAATTGTCAACAAAGTACAGAGCCGCAACAATGTCCTCAAGTCGCTGGCCGGCAGCACTTGGGGCAAAGATAAAGAAACGTTGTTGGCAACATACAAGGCAATTGGTCGGCCGGTTCTAAACTATGCAGCGCCGGTGTGGTCGCCGGCGACTAGCAGGACGCAGTGGATGAAGCTACAGACCTGCCAAAACACGGCATTACGAACAGCGATCGGATGCCTCCTGATGTCGCCCCAACACCACCTACATGACGAGGCCCAGATGCTCCCAGTTAGGGAGCATAACATAGTGCTCTGCAAGCAGCTCCTGGCTGGGAGCCACAGACGTGGCCATCCCAACGGGCAACTGCTCGCGGAAGAGCCCTCGCCAAGGCACGTCAGGAGGCATCTTTACGAACTGACGGACGAAGTCCAGAGGTTTATCAAACAACCTCTGGACCCGTCAACCTACCGACAGGCCCTGAACGGCATTCACAGGGAATCAGTCTCAAGTTATGTAGACTCCCGCCCTGTAAATGCCGTCCTAGGCACACAACCACCGGACGTGGACGGGACAGAACTTTGTCTGCCTCGGGAGGCCCACACTACAATAAGGGCTGTCCATATATTACGTAAGGGAGTTTTCGCCTGTTTTGAACCCCCCTCCCCTCACGTAATAAATTGTAAGATTTAATTGATCCCCCTCCCCACGCCGCAGATCTTACGTAAGATTAAAAATCCCCTAGAAATATTGTTTCAATTAAACATTAGAAAATACTATATATTTCCATCAAACAAATATAGGATGTATGCCTAGTCAGTCTTAAAAACTTCATTACATAGTTATACTAGTTATTCTTTGTTCTCGGTTTCTTTAGTCCACGGTCCAGACAGCTAATCTGAAAGAGGAGTAGCCACAGGGATATCTCGTACTTATTTTTCACTCAAAGGTATCTCATTTTCACAGTCCACTGAAATTTCTTCTTGATTCGCCCACTCAACAATATCCCCTGTTTCATTTTCTGTGATGACACACATGAGCTCTCGCCCGCGTCGTGAAATTATCCTCTTTCCTTTTCGACGCTGAGGCTCAGAAAAGATCAAGTGAAGCTTTTTGTGAATGCTTAGGTGCTGTCCATATATTACGTAAGGCAGTTTTCGCCTGTTTGTGTTCGAGCTGCATTTTTCGGTTATAACNCTGTGATGACACACATGAGCTCTCGCCCGCGTCGTGAAATTATCCTCTTTCCTTTTCGACGCTGAGGCTCAGAAAAGATCAAGTGAAGCTTTTTGTGAATGCTTAGGTGCTGTCCATATATTACGTAAGGCAGTTTTCGCCTGTTTGTGTTCGAGCTGCATTTTTCGGTTATAACAGACACCGAAGAGTAACGTTTTTTTTTTAGAAAAATAGAAAAATTAAAGCAAAAGTTGTAAAAAATTGTAATATCCTCCGTATTTAACGTATATTTTTCATTTCAATGCAATTTAGTACTTTAATTGGGTGAATTTTCGTATTTTATAAAGAACAATTTTGAATAAGAATACAAGAAAAATAATATTACGTAAGAATTTACGGGACGCCCCCTCCCCCCATATAAGAAAAAGTAAGAAAATTCTAGACCCGCCCTCCCCCACAAAGGTCTTTCGTAATATATGGACAGCCCCATAGCCCAACTTCGCTCTGGCTATTGCAGCAGACTGAACTCCTACGTGAGTATAATCAATGAGGATGTGCCCAACCAATGCCCGGCATTGAAAATTGAAATGAAATTGACGACAACGTTGACGGATGAACCGCTACAACAACAACAACAACGAAATGCTCTCACAAAAGTGACTCGACCTATCTTATGGAATTCTCGTGTTAACGAAAACTCACCACCGCATGACGGTGACGTTGTCGTTGCTTCTCTCCCTCTCTACCAACAGCATTTCATATGGTGATACGGACCATGATTCAATAACGAAAGGTTTTGTAAGAAAAACATTCTTTCACTCTAATTTTATCTACTCCAAAAATACATAGTGATATTTTCTTTTCAAAACTTCTTTGCAAGTTTTAAAAACATTTTTAAATTTTTTAATAGTGAAGTTTTTTCTTTTTAAATTTGAAGAAATATTTTTTCTGCATTCGCTGGCGGCCTACAGAAATTCAATGTAGGCTAAAGAGACGATATTAATTAAATTCCGCATACGCGCTCTCTCCTACAAACGTCGAGTTGCGGCAACAAAAATCGCCGTGTGTAAATGAAATGAGCAACAAATTGAAATTGAGCAGTGTAAGTTCAAAATGAGAAAATATAAATCCAAATGAGAAAGCGTAAAATTATATTGGGAAATTATAGCTTGATATTGAGAAGTGTAAATTCATATTGAGAACGTGAAAATCCAAAATAAGAAAAAGTAAATTCAAACTGAGAAAAAAATAGATTCAAAATCAGATAATATAAATTTGAAATGAGATTTTGTAGGGTACTTAAAATCAAATTTTATTAAAAACAACATTTATCAATGTAAGTAAACAAAGATGTGACCAAGTAACATTACACCCCAACATGCATATTATTTAATTCATGTGCGTCTGTATGAAAATTAGTTAAGTTCTGTACAGCCCTTGCGAAATCTCCTCCAGTTATTGTTATTTTCGCGTTATCTATAACTGTTTCCAAATACTGTAAGCTCTGTTCGAAAAGTCCGGAGGGATGAACATTTGGCACACGCAGGTTCGCTTTTACTTCCATTTTACCTATAGCCCAAATGTTCTCTATTGGATTTAACATTGGGGAATAAGGACTTAGACACAAAACTGCTTCTCCTCCCGAATTGTCTGCCAATGTCCTTTCTATCGAAGAGTGACATTGGGCATTGTCGCAGACCGTTACCAAATCCCGCACATTATTCTCCATGTTTTGCCAACGCTCAATGAGTCTTCCTACCCAGCCCCACCCCACGCTTCGGTCGCGTGGTTGTTACTGAAAGAAAAACCCAATTTCTTCTGTTTGATATTTTACATTATCATCTTGAATTTCGTTTTTCTCATTTTGAATTTACGTTTGCTCATTTTGAATTTACTTCTTCTTATTTTAAATTTACACACTCTCAATATGAATTTACATTTCTCAATATGAAGTTATATATTCTCAATAGAATTTTACACTTTCCCATTTTGATGTACATTTTCTCATTTTCAACTTACATTTCTCAATTTCAATTTACGCATTCCCATTAAAAATTACAGTTTCTCAATATAATCTTACATTTTCCCATTACAATCTCATAATTTCTCATTTTGAACTTGAAAAGGTGTAGAAGTAATACGATTACATATACAAAAAATTCATCCTTTGAAAGGATCCCACAAAACTTTACGGCTACAAAGCATTGCTTGCACTTTGTTGTGGTATCACTACGGTGACCATATTAGCCAACGTAAAATAAAGGACATTTTTTTCAAACTGTTTTGGAAATACGTACATACAACTTGTATGATAAAAGTACCTTACCCATATCGTAATTTAAATCAAATATTTACCAGTTAATTATGTTATTTAACTGTACAAGTTCCCCTTCTATAGCGAAAAATTAAGCCAAATCCTCTTCAAGGACTTCGCCATCCTTTGCTACCAAAATGCGTTTACCATAATTCATACAGCACGACGAAGCCAGCACACAGTGGTTCAAAATTGGAATTTAATGTTCATAATGCACCGGAACCTTCATTTTTCAACCAATTTTTACTAAAAACCAAACAAATATTTATTTTGGTGAGTATTTTTTTATAACATTTCAAATTTTTTTTTTATGTCTTTTTTTTTGTTCTGTGAGAGCCATACAATTGGTTTCAACTAGTTTTTTATACCCGAGCGCACTTGTGCACAAGGGTAGTATAACTTTGTTCACATAACGGTTGTTTGTAACAGGCAAAACGAATCGAGATAGATATAGACAAATGTATACATAAATGATCAGAATGAAAAGAGAAATCGATTAAGCGGTGACTGNTCGCACAGCATACCAAATGGCCGAAAATTTTTAAAAGCGGACAATAACCACGCCTACCTCCCATATAACGGTAATTTTCAGAAATACGAAAACGGCGATATTTTAGTAACTACTGAAGATTATTCACTCAAAATTGATATTTACAATAAGTCTTAGACAAAAAACAAGAATATTATAAATTTTTGGAAAATGAGCGTAACCACGCCTACTTATGGTTACATGTGTTNTTTCGGAAAGGTGAAAAACATATATGTATTTAATACTTGCGCCGGGTATTTAATGTTCGGCTCCGCCCGAACTTAGACTTTCTTACTTGTTTTATATAACATTCATTAACTGGAACAGGAGAATACATTTTCTTCAAAATTGCTACTTTATCTGCATTTTGCACTAAAAAATTTAATATAATCAAATAAAAGTTCAGGCATCTGGCTGAACTGGTCTTTTGCAAATATCGTAATAATAATATTAATAGATTGGCGCTTACACATATGTTAGTGTTTGGCCGAGCTTCTCCTCCGATTTGTGGCGTGCGCCTTGATGTTGTCGCACAAAGCGGAGAGACCTACAGTTTTACGCCGACTCCGAACGACGATTGTATTTTTATGAGAAGCTGTTTTTCATGGCAGAAATACACTCGGAGGTTTGCCATTGCCTGCCGAGGGACGACCGATGTTAAGAAAAAACCTTTTTCTATATTTCTGCGATGTTGTCTTGACCAGGGCTTGAACCCAGGTGCTGATGAGTGAAAGCGCGCACTGCTCACCACTACACCACAGCGGCCGACAAAAGGCGTCCTTTATTTTGACAAAACTTATAAAGGACAGGGGGTTAAAATAAAGGACTGTCCTTTAAAATAAAGGACGGATGGTTACCGTAGGTATCACTAACTTTGTTAAATAATATCCACACTTTAGAATTTGGCGGTGTAATTGCTTAAAACTATTTTTTTCATGAAAACGAAGCAATTATTTTCGACAGGATATGGCACTTGACTAAATCGATTCGATACAAGTACTATTCTTTCGATACCAACTAAGTATCGAAACAACGATTCGAGTAAAAAAAGTAGTTGGTATCGAACCAAAAGTATCGAGTACATACTCGTATTTACTTGTATCGGAACATCCCTTATACCCATTGATTCTGCAAAGTCGCTGTAAAGTAAAGCGCACAATGGTTCTGGTAAATGAGTCAACGAAGATATTTAAGTATTGACCTAGACAACACAATCCTGGTGTTTCCGAATGAGACTTTGACGCAATATAATATTAGTAAACCGCGTCCATGGGGCCAATCGTAATTGCGGCAGGCAAGGGCCGAATATAGTAAAATAGCGTTCTTAATTTTTCTCTCTGACGTCACGATTTTTAAAAAAACTTTGAAATTTAAAAGATATGAGTAATTCAAAAACTGATTTAAAAATTTCAGTGCAATATACTTAAAAAACCAGTATGGGTATCAAATGAAGGAGAAGATTCTGTAGAGTTAAAATACATTACATTTTTTGGTGCGTAAGGGACAGGTAGGTATTGAAAACAGTGTACGAAAATAAACTATATTGTACGTTACTATTTCGTTTCGTTTATTACTTCAACAGTTCGGTACAATACGAAAACAAAACGGCTGAGTTCACTTTGCGATAGGACACTACAGTAGTTTAGTAGTTACAGACGAAACAACAAACGAAATGAATAGTGCAGAGAAAAATATATGTATGTATGTAGTACATTTTTTTTAATTGAATTGGATATGAAAGTTTACATAAAAAAATATTTTTCACGTAATTGAAACGTTTGCATACATATAAAACGTACCCTATGGTACAATTGTCACAAACGAAAAGCAAACGTTTCTCGTTGGGGAAAATGACAGTGAATCTTACAATTTGTTTCTGACTATGTACAAAACTGTACAAAACCACAAATGATATGATGATCGATAAGCAAATGGGAATTGTTTTGTACAGTTTATTTTCGTACCCTGATTGAAAATACCCTTTTATAATTTTATCCTCGAATATCTTTGAAATTTTTCAATTATTATTTTTGAAAAAAATTATATATTAAGGACTAACTTTATTAGCTTAAAAAAATAAAATAGATTAAAGGGGCATTTTCAACTCCATTCGTCCTTGTAAACCCAAAAAAATTATTACATTTGGTACCCATACTTTTGTTTTACATTGCACTGAATTTTTATAAATAAATTTTGGAATTAACCATATTTTTGAGATTATAACGAGCCTTAACCGCCAAAATAACGTAAGTGAAATTTTTTTCAAAATTTTCGTTCCTAGAGCATCTAGATGCATTTCTGCATCAAAAATAAAATTTTGAAACAGATGTCGTTTACGTTATTTTGGCTCGATAAAGTCTTTTTAAAACAATCATGACGTCAGAGAAATGCCCATTTATATGCAGTTAATTATGTGTAATATGAGGTAGACCTTTATAAAAAATTTAAATTTGGATAACCAAAAGGAATATAGTCAAAACAAGTCGAATTAAGGGACTTCTTTTATTTCTGCCAGCAGATAATAAATCAACCAGAAAATACATTTTTTTTATCTATTTTTTTTGCATCAAGCTTTTTTCGACATACCTTAAATTAGTCGATTTTGTATGGGTAAAAATGAAAGGCATTTCACCGTATTGTAATAGTAATATTGTGGTGTCTTAGGTCTAAGCCAATTATTATTGGCCACGAAAGATTAATTTAAAACTTATCTTTAGCCCGCGCAATTGAATCAAAGTGTATGAATTTTGAGAATTAAACTTTTGCTTGTAATATCTATGGAATGCGTTGATTGTTATAAACAGGACTTATATCAAATTAAAGGTTATTAAATTTAGTACCTCACGTTCATTTATAATTTTTCAATAAAACTGCAAGTTTTTAAGATATTAAGATAAAACTTACAAAAACTATAATTTTCCCTTATGAATTTTCAATTCTTCATTACTTCATCAAACGAGTAAAAAATACAAAACAGTGAGACGAGATTTATTTCAAACGTTTTAACGTTTTCGGTTGTTTATATAATATTTAAAGGACCATGGATTTGGTCACGCCGATTCGGTCAGTTTTCAAGGTCGTGGTGAATGAAGTCAAAAATATATTGTCAAAGATTGGGTATCGTTTGATAAGTTAATAGTAGTTTCAAGCATATAAATATTTACATACATTAACATAATACAATTAGGGTGAGAAACGCCCATTTTAAGTCCATTTATGTAATCTTGAAAATTGGTGCGGAATGCTTTCATTAGTCACCGAAGAAGCACATATTTCGCCATTATATGAAAGTAGGGGACGTTCAATAAGTGTTTAGATATACATAAATATTTTAGTTAATTCTATTATGCAAAAAAGTGGCTGTAGGTAAATGCAATAGACTCTAACATATCCTGGGAAATCCTTTTGAGGACTCTCCAATTGGACGATGATGCTTTGCTTTCAGCTTGAACGTAAAAAGTCACTCCCTGGCACACTTTTCTGTAATCCGGTTCTTTCATTTGAAGGTTATTTATAAAATTGAAGAGACATTTTTTTAGAAAAAAACTGAAGATCCGCTTAAGTTTTTCGATATAACTTTGGTACATGTTACTCGATCGGTACGTAGTAATTACCAAATTAAAGGCGAGACTTAGAGTTACTGATTTATGATAATATATGATGAAAATCGTTTAGATTATCAAAAAATTATTCTAAAATAAAAAAAAAATATTGAACCAAAGTTTTTGTCATTTTTCTATATCTGCAACTTTTATATTGTATTCATAAACATAAGTAAACTAATTAGTGTTTCTAGAAGTTGTTCAGTGTTTCCATAATCATTTGCATAAACAAACTTTTTCCACGATGATGAAAAATAATGGCTTTTCTATAAGAGCTACCGAAATTGTTCGTAAATTTGCAAAAATTCAAAAACTATAGCTAATATTACCTAAATGTACGCCAGAAATATTAATGCTGTTCTTTCTGTACATCTTTTGACTAAAGGCCAGGCAATTGTCAAGAAAACAATTAAAATTTTATGGAAAATAGATAACCTTGAGATTAACGATAAGCTAAGGGGCTGCGTGAAATTATATTTGACATCATCTTTTGTGTTAACGGATTCATTTTCTAATAATATGCGCCAAACCTTTTTTCAGACTCCAGAATTTTTAACAAGAATTGGTCTTATTCGACTAGTGTGCTGTGGGTCACTTGGCGGTCGATGCGCGGGCTGTTTCAATTAAAATAAAATACTAATATTTTGCAGGCTTGTTGTTGATTTCATGATTCACTATTACCAAGGGATTTGAGAAAAAAGAGATTTTCGACCCGCCCTAATGTACACACTAAAGTATTATTAAATGCATATAAATTTAATTACTGTCTTTCTTTTTGTTACTTATGAAATGATTTTCATTTTAAATTAAAAGTACCTTTCAAACCCATTTACTTATTATTTATTATATGGTAGGAGAACTTCTCAAACCATATTGATGCAATTTTTTCATGTTAAAGGCCCCGCCAGATATAAAATCATTTCTGCGTCACAGGGATGCTTTTGACTGTCAAGACGCACATAACATTGCGAGGCGCCACAATGAAAACGTTGCCGCAAACAAAACGGCATTGGCAACGAACTGGCCAAAAGTCAGCTGGTTTGAATTTGTTCCATACATTGTTGTTTTGCCGCATTGCCGCGCTTCTGGCGAGGCCTTAATTCGTTGAAAAATAATAAATGTCTAAATCCCGGGACTGATCCCGGGATCCCGGTTTGAACCAACGACATCCCGAAAATCCCGGAATCGTAAAAATCGAAAAAATTAACATCCCTAATATATATGTATGTACATAGGAGGTGTTCTTAGAAATAAAAACATGTTATGCGTGGTTGGATAGGGATATTTATTTTCCTTTCCACCTAGCGATAGCTGGATGAAATTTGCTGGAAATAGGACCACGAAAAGTCAGCGCCGAAATCAAGTCAATTGAGAATGTGTACATATATGCTTACAAGATTTTCAACGTTTCGCCAATTTAATTTCAGCATTTTTAACATTATTAAATAAGTAGGCCATATTCGGTATTTAATGTGAATCATAATTGAACTAACTATTAATTATTAATGAGAAATAACCCAATTCGTTACTTTAAGTTGAAACTTTAGGCAATTTAGTAGTGCCTTTGCTCTAATCATTTTTAAACATTGTAAATTCTATCCGGGATTATAACCGTGAAATATTTAAGTACTAGTGAAGCCGCATGGCATTAAAATACACAAAATTGAAATTCAAAACCTAAAAAATATTCCAAATGTTAGTCAGAGTTATAAGCGATTCGAGTGCCATATTTCATATAAATCTTGATTTTCAGTGAAGAGAGGTCTCGTATTTTATCGGTAATTTCATTAAATTTCAAATCACCCTGTACCGATAAAAAAAATCGAAATTCATAAAATAAAACTTTATCGCACATCTACAAGCCAAGGTCCTTAATTTGACCTCAAATTTTTGAAACTCGAAGGAACGGTGCAAATCTATTGACGTTCACAAAAATTGCCTTCGCGTATAATATATATTAAATAAAACACCTCTTTGAGGTAAAATTTTCGAATGACGAAAGCTGAACTAGAAACACAAAATTTATGATATAAATTTCGTGACGAACATTTAACTGCCTTTGAAACGTAGGGAAAATCTTTTTAATTCATACGAATCGTTGCAAAAGTTCTGTGTTTTATTTTGTGTTTCTAGCAGTAGACGGAATTTCGCAACGTTCCGAATAAATAAAAAAAGATTTTCCGTACGTTTTAAAGGCAGTTAAAAAATGCGTATAATGTTCGTCACGAAATTGATATCATAAATTTTGTGTTTCTAGTTCAGCTTTCGTCACTCGAAAATTTTACCTCAAAGAGGAGTTTTATTTGGTATCAATAATTTTGGGGTAGCAAATTTAAATTCGAAGTAATACAAACAATAATCTAGAGGTTTTATTTTTCTATCTTAATCTAAATGATTTATTCAAATCGATGTGTCCATTGAAACATATAATTTTTCGAATACGGAATAAAATAAAAAAGAATGATCATATCTTTGTATTCGAAAAAATAAAAAAATAAATAAATAAAAATTATGAGAAATGATAAAAACTTATCAATTTGGTACTAACTTTGCATACAATAAAAAGCTGTATTCGTCTGATTGTCTCGTAGTTTATTTTTGTTAAGATTTCTACCGGGTCTGGGGCGCACACATGTGCTTTTTTAAGAAGTTTTACTTCTATCACGTGTACGGTGTTGCACTCGTGCTATTAAACTAATGCTTATTTCTCAAGTAGTTTTGCTCAGTGGCAATTTATACATATGTATGTAAGTAGTAGCGGCACATTGGGTGAACTAAGTCCATTCATACATACATATTTAAGTACAACTGTANACCGAACGATCGCTATGTGGTTGAAGACTTACCCCATGCCGAACGAACTCAACGGCATTATACGTCTATATTTGCATCAGACCAGTTGAAACCTTGGTGCCGATTACCGCCTGACGACCCGAACGATTCAGGCGACAGCGATGACGACGAATCACAGCACTTCGAGCGAGGGCGCTTCGAAGGGTCAGGAAAGCCGACTGTAAGCGACGGTAACTCTGCAACCAACGTGAGAGACGGCAACACTGCGACAACTGTCAGTGGGTAGATACATACGAACGAGTCAGAAGAGAGGACGAATCGCAATCGTCGGGTAGAACACGCAACATCGTAAACTCTAAGTATTTTCTCTAATAATTAATTTAAGTAAACCATCCTGCAGTTTTCCTTTGTGAATCAGTTTTTATATTCAAAATAAATATTAAAATCTAAAGCGTGTTCTATAAGTTTTTGAGAAAATTCCCGAAATGTATATTTTCAGCAGCCCGATTTTTAGTTTCCAGGCGATAACGTTATGACATATTTATATTTTATAAACGCAAAAGACAGCGTTAGATAGCTTGTTTTAAGTTATAGTTTCAAGACCCTTCTACTGATATCCNTGTATGTAAGTAGTAGCGGCACATTGGGTGAACTAAGTCCATTCATACATACATATTTAAGTACAACTGTAGTAATATTGTACGCGTCTTCCCAGGTTGGTTAAGTGCGGGTGATAAACCCATGTAGCATATTTAAATACTGTGTAGATACCTGCAATTAAAATGGGGGAAAATGTTACAATTTCGGCATGTGACTGAAAGAAACTCTAAAATACACATAAATTGTGGCTTCCAAGACAAGTACGAAGTGATTAACACAGCTGCATCCTTCAACTTGTCAACTCGTGGGAAATTCCCCGATTTGCAGGGAATTTCGGTTTAAGTGGCAATCGGGGAATGAGCAATTTTTTTTCGGGGAACTGGGTATGTTATTTGTATATCTTAAAGTAACCAAATTAGACGGATTTGTTAATTTTTAACCATTTGACCATTTTTGGAGCGACATTTTTTCATTTTGAATCGCAATACCTCCACAACAAGAGCTTTCCCAGATATAAGCTATATACCAAATGAAAGCTAAGGTTTTGGGCTAGACTTGTGGAAACTTAGAATAAAATCGACTGACCAGTTTGTAAGCGACGGTAACTCTGCAACCAACGTGAGAGACGGCAACACTGCGACAACTGTCAGTGGGTAGATACATANATCAGGGATGTTGCGAATGTGGAATTTTAGACATCCGCGGATGCGAATGCGGATGCGGATGTTTAAAAGCTAACATCCGCGGATGCGAATGCGAAAGCGGATGTCAAATATTTTTAAGAAATAAATTTGGTGAGTACATTAGAGGATTTAGGTAAATAAAAAATTTAAAAGTTATTAATTTTTAATAATATTTATTTATTTAGTACTTTGATTAAAAAAATTTAAACATCNTTAACACAGCTGCATCCTTCAACTTGTCAACTCGTGGGAAATTCCCCGATTTGCAGGGAATTTCGGTTTAAGTGGCAATCGGGGAATGAGCAATTTTTTTTCGGGGAACTGGGTATGTTATTTGTATATCTTAAAGTAACCAAATTAGACGGATTTGTTAATTTTTAACCATTTGACCATTTTTGGAGCGACATTTTTTCATTTTGAATCGCAATACCTCCACAACAAGAGCTTTCCCAGATATAAGCTATATACCAAATGAAAGCTAAGGTTTTGGGCTAGACTTGTGGAAACTTAGAATAAAATCGACTGACCAGTTTGTAAGCGACGGTAACTCTGCAACCAACGTGAGAGACGGCAACACTGCGACAACTGTCAGTGGGTAGATACATACGAACGAGTCAGAAGAGAGGACGAATCGCAATCGTCGGGTAGAACACGCAACATCGTAAACTCTAAGTATTTTCTCTAATAATTAATTTAAGTAAACCATCCTGCAGTTTTCCTTTGTGAATCAGTTTTTATATTCAAAATAAATATTAAAATCTAAAGCGTGTTCTATAAGTTTTTGAGAAAATTCCCGAAATGTATATTTTCAGCAGCCCGATTTTTAGTTTCCAGGCGATAACGTTATGACATATTTATATTTTATAAACGCAAAAGACAGCGTTAGATAGCTTGTTTTAAGTTATAGTTTCAAGACCCTTCTACTGATATCCACATCAGGGATGTTGCGAATGTGGAATTTTAGACATCCGCGGATGCGAATGCGGATGCGGATGTTTAAAAGCTAACATCCGCGGATGCGAATGCGAAAGCGGATGTCAAATATTTTTAAGAAATAAATTTGGTGAGTACATTAGAGGATTTAGGTAAATAAAAAATTTAAAAGTTATTAATTTTTAATAATATTTATTTATTTAGTACTTTGATTAAAAAAATTTAAACATCGTGTTTAAGAAAGAGTAATTTTGCTGCCTTTTCGGATTACAGCCTGTTTGCTAACGGGTCGTAAATCAGACTTGAGCCACTAAATAACTACTCGCTCGAGGCGACATATTTGAAAAACTTGAAACTTGACAAAATTGTAAATTCTTTTCCATTGACGCTGCACCAGTTGAGAGAATTTTCAGTTAAATTTTTTTTTATTGCGGTGCAACAATTCCTTTTTGGAAATTGCATCGGGGCTGCAAATGTCGGATGCATCCTCCTGACTTTCATCTTCACAATCTAGCATCATGGCAAGATCGTTGTTTAAACACCGTTATGTTCCAATTTGGAGCACCAATTCTTTTGGTTGTTTCAGAATTTGGAGAACCTGTTACGTCATCAGCGTTTTTCGATTTTAGTTTTTGTAATTCATTTTTAATCCTGTCTTCTGTGACTGGTTTGAAAAATGTGCGCTTGTAGCGAGGTTCTAAATAGGTGGATATGGCAAATAAATTATTATTTTCTAGGAATGAAAATTTCGAAGGAAATTCTGAAAGTCGTTGCTGCCAGCAGAATTAGTTTAAAATCTTGTTATTTTGTTAAAAAGGTACCGCGTTTTTAATAATAATTTGAATTATGGAATCACGGACGATAAAGGTCTCAGATTTGCTTAGTTCCCGGGTGACTTCTTGGAAAGGTTCTCCTGTAATGAATACCTTGTAATTAGTTTTTTTTATTAGTTAGCTCAACTCGGCTTTTCCTAGTTGCAGGCAGCCACAATTTATTACTCACCGCTGTCGGTACCATAAGCCATCAAATCCGTTTAGTTTTTCCATTCCATGCGCTCAATGTGTTTTGATACATTTTTTGAGGCAAATTTTCAACATATGTATCGTTAATACTATTTCACATTGTCGATGAAATGCAAAAAACCACAACTAACTAACTAAAACGATGTGGTGACTTATGATTCGAGGAAATGCATCATAATCAATCAAAAAGCTAATTTTGAATTTTTAGTTAGTTACGGCTTTTTGTATTTCAGTGACGATGTGAGTTAAGCCCTTTCCATACTATACTAACGATATATTACATGCCAAGTCCCACTCCTCAATAGATATAAAATTCACCTTGAATTAATTCTTATTTAATTTGTGAACTTGGCTGTCGACTTATTTACATATCCTTTCATCTTTATTTCGATGCGTGCTAATTTTGACAAAATAAAAATAAATGTTTTTGTTTTCGAGCTGAAAGACTAATAAAAGGAAACACAGAACTTAAGAATATTAAGTTTTATGAGAAAAAAATAATTACTCTTTGACTTTAAATTACGAAAGAAGGTCGACGTAGGGGACAATCTTAACGTAGCATCTCCACAGGCGAAAAAATGTCGGCTAAAATCTTTTCTTTGCCAGATATACGTTTTATCAGTGTACTTGCAAAATATTCGCATTCGCAAAAGCTCCGCATTGATTATTGCGAATGCGAAAGCGAATGCGAATGTTAAAATTTATGCGGAAGTTCCGCGGTTGCGAATGCGAATGCGAATATTCGCAACAACCCTGATCCACATCAATGACGTGGACTGAGTAGTGTGGCCTCAGTGGTAGTTTAAAAATTGGCTTTTTTCGAATTTCAGGCAGCAGCCACGCCCACAAAGATATACGAATCAAGACATCCTGGAACAAAACCTTCTTAGTTTTTTTTGTACTTTAATTCCTGAAAGTTTGAACAAAATTAAATGATGGTACGTACAGACGCCACATACATACCAAAGCATCTCGTAGTGGAGACACGAACCAAAACACATTTACCTCTATATCTTTCCAACTAGTAGTCGGAACTTAATATATATGGTATCGTTTGAAAGGTATTGGCCTATAGAATAACACTAAATATGTTGGGTGTACCCACATGCCCCTTTAAATCGGCAAAAGCAAAAAAACTTTTTTTTGTTTCGCAACACTTTAGCCTAATTTTTAAGATTTTAAGAATCCGGTTAATCGTTTATGAAGCTTGAATACATTTTCACATTCACACACTCTGCAAGACCTTTCCAACGATATCTCAAACATGTCGATTGGACGTCTGGATAAAAACTTCCAAATCTCGTGTATTTATAAGCGAGTCATTTCAGCATGCTACTGTGGATGCTTTCGTCACTCGCGCGCACTGCCGTGCGCTGTGATAGGTACTTATAGTACGGGAGCTAGCAACGTCGTGAAAACAGGAATTTCAGGACAGCTGGTTTTAGCTGGTTAGCGTGGGGACCATCTGGCAGGCGGTAATGGTTGCGTTGACTAGTGCGCATCGTATCTTTACAGTTAAAAATGCAAATTTTTTAAGTCATTTTAGTAAGGCTAATTTTCTTTTCATTGGCTTTAACTAACTTTTAGAAACATAGATTTATTATTACCAGACATGCCCGTTGTTGCTAACATTGTGCCAGACGTCATTTTTTATTAAGAAAAATTTATTTTTCAAATCATTTTAGTAAAGCTCAAAATTTAATATGATGTTGTTTAAGTTCTAATGAATCTAAAATTAATTTGCCAGACATTAGTTCGGTTGCTAAAGCAAGATCCAGACCGATTTAAAGCTGAAAAGTATTACGCTGGTAGTGAGGGAGATAGTAGCAAAATAGCGAATTTTCATAGGATTTTAGTATGAAAACTGGAAATTATAACTACTTATCTAACGTTATAACATAAATCTAATTATTGGAATATCAAAAATTATATATATATTTTTTTCAACCCCAAAATATGTGAAAGGTCATATGAAAATGTATGTACATAATTGTACATGGCGTATGAGTAACATTCTTTACTGCTCATATGTATTTCATACTTTTTTTTATACCCGAGCGCACTTGTGCACAAGGGTATTATAACTTTGTTCACATAACGGTTGTTTGTAACAGGCAAAACGAATCGAGATAGATATAGACAAATGTATACATAAATGATCAGAATGATAACCACGCCTACCTCCCATATAACGGTAATTTTCAGAAATACGAAAACTGCGATATTTTAGTAACTACTGAAGATTATTCACTCAAAATTGATATTTGCAATAACTTTTAGACGAAAAATAAGAATATTAATATTTTTTTGAAAATGGGCGTAGCCACGCCCACTTATGCTTACATGTGTATATCTTGCCAACCGCTGCACCGATTTCTTCCAAACTTGGCACAGTTATTGGCCTTGGTACAGGATACTAAATGGCCGAAAATTTTAAAAATCGGACAATAACCACGCCCACATCCCATATACCGGTAATTTGGAGAAATACGAAATCTTCGATAAATCCGTAAATATTGAAGCTAATTTATTCAAAATTGATGCTTAT
>NW_016157089.1:0-106956 GCF_001687245.7 Rhagoletis zephyria | reverse complement strand
AACAATTCTTTATCAGGAAATACGCTTATCATAAAATTTTGGAAAATGGGCGTGGCACCGCCCACTTATGATCACATATATGTATCTCGGCAACCGTTCTACCAATTTGTACCAAACTCGGTATGGTTATTGTGCTTGCCACATAAAAGCGAAACGTTCAAAATTATTGAAATCGGACTAAAATCACGGCTTTTCATATAACGGTAAATTTTAGAAATGCTCGAAACGTCAATATTTCGAAATTTAAGGACGCTAATTTATTCAAAATTGATACACCCCGGCTTACCATGTAGCGGTAGCTTTCGGAAAGGTGAAAAGGCATATATGTAATACTTGCGCCGGGTATTTAATGTTCGGCCACGCCCGAACTTAGACTTTCTTACTTGTTATTTATCAACCGATGTTTTTCTTTTCAAATTACTACTTGTTTTTTTTTTTTTTTGTAAAAAAGCAGGCTTTAATACAAATAAAAAAATTTAAAAAAATCTATGATTTCTTAAATTTTTTCTCTCTGTTGCTTTATTCCGACACTATAGAACTTGATGTTTTTTGAAATGTTTTAAGTTTTTATTTGCCTTAACGTATGTATTTGACAAAAAAAATAATAATTTTTGATATTCCAATAATTAGATTTGTGTTATAACGTTAGATAAGTAGTTATAGTTTCCCTCACTACCAGCCTAATACTTTTCAGCTTTAAATCGGCCTGGATCTTGCTTGAGCAACCGAACTAATGTCTGGCAAATTAATTTTAGATTCATTAGAACTTAAACAACATCATATTAAATTTTGAGCTTTACTAAAATGATTTGAAAAATCTTTTTTTTTTTATAAAAAATAACGTCTGGCACAATGTTAGCAACAACGGAAAAGTCTGGCAATAATAAATCTATGTTTCTAAAAGTTAGTTAAAGCTAATGAAAGGAAAATTTGCCTTACTAAAATGACTTAAAAAATTAGCATTTTTAACTGTAAAGATACGATGCGCACTAGTCAACGCACCCATTACCGCCTGCCAGATGGTACTCACGCTAACCGAGGTAGTGAGAGAGATATCATATCAAAAAATCCAGCTGACCTGAAATTCCTGCTAGAAAACGTTGCTAGCTCTTAGACTATTAGCAAAATCCCTTAAACTCCATATCTTGACTAATTTAGATACACTTCAATAACTGTGCGTTTCAAGGGCTTGATAAATTTATATAACTCCAAACTGTATATATGTATGTCGATATAAATCGATAACTCGATAAACTTTGGATACCTTATAAATGTCGATAACTCGGTTAATTTTGATAGCTAAATATTTTTCGAAACCTATCGCAATTTCTCTGGTAGCACGATAAAATTCGATAAGCAGTGATAACTCGATAAACTTATATAACCTTGAAATTTCGATGACACGATATATTTTGAAAATATCATGTGTTGTCATATCATGCCATGTGATATCATGTGATGTGATAACAAATTATGTGCTGTCATATCATGTGATGCCATATCATATCACGTGATTTAATGTGATCTGATGTCATATAATGTGCTTATATGCCATGTGCCGATTATTGTATCGATTACAGCGACAATTATATCGAAAAATAAAACGATTGCAAAATCGATTAGTTTATCGATAAATATGTCGATAACAGTATTTATTATTATATCGATAACAATTGCCATTATTATACCGATAACAATATCGATTATTGTACCGATAACAGTATCGATTATTATACTGATAACAATATCGATTATTATATGGATAATAACATCGATTATTATATCGACAACAATATCGATTATTAATTGATAACAATATCGAGTAATATTGATCTTCATCCCCATCCCTTTCTTCATATTTATCTTTATTTTTGAATATTCCCTTTCCCCTTGATATCGAAGTGTTTAAATTTAACTTGGTCTTCGATTTTGCCTATATCTTTACGCATCTTTGTTTTGGTTTTTTAGTTTTAGCTTTGCCTTTATCCTTTTCTTCATCTATGTACGTACTAACCCTTACCAACCAACCACCCGCCGCTAAAGGAGTTTCACTTCAAAAATTCAATAAATTTGCTTACCCTTTCAGTTACCCTAATTCTTATGGACTTCTCATTGTGTTCATTTTCGTCTTTGTCTTTAACTTTGCCTTCACTTTTTTGTCTAAATCGTTATCGTTTATTTCTTCCTCATCACATTTATCTTTATTACAAATTTTTTAACCATAAAAACTCTCATCTGCAGAAAACTACCTTTCCAATGGTGTTCGTGGTCTTGGAATCGATTCGATACAATCGCCAAACTAAGGCGAACACAATTCATGTTATCGTATTACCTAATATATATATATAGATTTGTAATCATAATGTCCGAACTACCGTCAACATCGACCGAGTCATCGATTCAAACAGAGTTACAAAAGAAGGGCCCGAATTGCTGCTAGATGCAAGTGGGCATGATTTTTCGGTCACCGCTAAATGAAAAAATTAACACTTTATTACCCCGGCTTTACCTCCTGCTCTCGAAAATGCTAAAGTTTCCGATGGAAAAGCAATCCTTATTTTAATTGCGGCTGTCAAAGCATTAGGACATCCACTCTTCATCGTTTTCGTCAAGAAAATCTTCTGCAAGAACTCGAGAGAATTCAATTGGGATGGAAAATTGGTGCGAGACTTTACCGGCGAAACCAAAGTTGAGAGAATTATAGTTCTGTATTCTGTTCTATATTTAACACCAAGTCATAAAATTTGTATCGTTCGTTCAATTTAAAAAAAATTAAGTGTCAAATTCAAATAATCGCTTCCGCAGATTTTTACGTTAAAAATTTAACACCAAGTCATAAAATCTGTATCGTTCGTTCGATTTTCAAAAAGGATGGAGGTGTCAAATGAAAGGGCTTGCCCTGTACATGTGTAATATGGTTTTAGTTTTGTGCCATATGTATGTAAGAAAATCAAAATCAAATTATTTAATAAGTTAAATAAATTACCCCAATATGGGTATGAATCGAAATGGTTTTGAATAAACTTTATTTTTTAATTACATTTAGGAGGGGTTCCACCTGTTTGAAAAGTCGAATATAATTAAAAAGTGTTGTGCTTACATTACTATGCAACAATTAAAATATTTTTGAGGTGCTTCAAGAGAGTGGCCACCTGTCTAAAAAGTTAAACTCAAACTACACTATGGCTCAGCCGAAACCAGCCCGGACTTTGTTAACATTCTCTGAAAGTATACCCAGCCAGTAATAAAACACTCGGTGGATTTGCGAAAATTAGCTCGTAGTTTTATTTCATGGCCTACTAAAGTTTTCATGTCTTGGCCTAAGTAGTTTTCAAAAAAGTCGAAAAAATTGTTAAAATAAATGTCTGAGCGAAATCAAAGTTTAAGACATATATAACAAAATTTCATGGGAAATATTTTTGTAGGACATTTTAACCCATTAGCTCGCGCCTAAAAGGCTTATTTTGACCCTTACTTCAAGAAATCCCGCCAAAAGCAAATTTGGAAGGTCGTTAGAGGATTTATATATTCTAGAAAATTATTCTCTGGGAAATTTTACTAGCGGTATTCTCAGGTGAAAGCTTCGTGGCACCAACGTAAAAGCCTCTACACATTTAAAATAAAAAATCAACAAAAAAACTAGTTTTGTACAAAAAAAAATTTAAATTTGAGTTTGGAATAACAGTTCCTTCTAGGCACAGATTTTTTGTCCCGATGCATCAGTTCGAAACACACACACACACAGTGATGACAAATTTTGTCAGAAAGAATAAAGTTGAAGAGTTGATTTTTTTGGAAATAAAGATGAAATTCGATTTTTTTTTCTAGAAATTTCGATTTTATCCGAATTTTAGCAACACAAAGTTCGATTTCAAAAATTCGCCATTTCGGAGCTAAAATTCGATTAAAATCCGAATATCGAAGCTTCGAATATCGAATTTACCCATCCCTATTCTGGTCACCATCATGGATTATGGAAATTTCTTGGTTCTCTAAAACTTATTTCGTCAAGCGGATTAAAAATAGCTGAATCCGATTACGATTTATTGCTCAAATGGAACATTTGTAATCGAATTCTCATAAAGCAATACGTTTCCTTATAATGGTGCGGGATTTCACTTACAACGAATACTAAATATAAAATTAATCAACTTACCATGTCGTCATCACATATATCAGATCTACTTGCTTAGCGTGTTTGATGTAAATTTCAAAGTGACCTAAGCCCCGAGGTTCCTATATTCGACAGATTTGCTAAAGCATGAAAAAATCTCGATCATACTTCAATCAAAAGTGGCCTCGACGATGAGTTTATTCGCTCTAAATTAAGGGATCAAGAATGAATATGAAGACGTGAAACAACTTTGATGTTCACAACTGGAAATGAATCATAGCCGTGCGGACTATGACAAGTTTTTAAAATTAGTTAGTTAGTGGTGATGGAGGTAAATTCGAGCGCCTGGTTGGATGTCTAAGGACATTTATTCGTTAACAATTTTATTATTTCGAGAACAATATAATTTTACGAAAATACAATTGGAGGGACTATCAAAAATATGTATTTTTAAATGTACGACTCTACATAAAAGCTTGGTTTGAATGCTCCAGGGCAATTGAAGCTCCAAATCAAGATCTTACATTTATAAAAGTAACAGTTGCCTATACATATTTGGCAGAAGAAACAATAGCATTAGCATTTTTCGATTCAAATGTTTCATCAAATGTTAAGAAAACAAGTAAGAAAGTCTAAGTTCGGGCGGAGCCGAAAATTAAATACCCGGCGCAAGTATTAAATATATGATTTTTCACGTTTCCGAAACCTAACGCTAGATGGTAAGCCGGGGTGTATAAATATTAAGTAAATTAGCGTCCTTAAATTTCGAAATATTGCAGTTTCAAGCATTTATGAAATTTACCGTTATATGAAAAGCGGCCGTAATTTTAGTCCGATTTCAATAATTTTCAACATTTTGCTTTTATGTGGCAAGCACAATAACCATACCGAGTTTGCTACAAATTGCTAGAACGGTTAGCGAGATACATATATGTGATCATAAGTGGGCCGTGCCACGCTCATTTTCCAAAATTTTATCATAAACGTATTTCTTGGTAAAGAATTGTTGCAACCATCAATTTCGAATAAATTAGCTTTAATATTTACTGATTTATCGAAGATTTGTATTTCTCTAAATTACCGTTATATGGGATGTGGGCGTGGTTATTGTCCGATTTTAAAGAATTTCGGCCATTCGGTATGCTTTACCAAGGCCAATAACTGTGCCAAGTTTGGAAGAAATTGGTGCAGCGGTTACCAAGATATACACATGTAACCATAAGTGGGCGTGGCTACGCCCATTTGCCAAAAATTTGTAATATTCTTATTTTTCGTCTAAAACTCATTGCAAATATCAATTTTGAGTGAATTATCTTCAGTAGTTACTAAAATATCGCAGTTTTCGTATTTCTTAAAATTACCGTTATATGGGAAGTAGGCGTGGTTATTATCCGATTTCGCCCATTTTCAATACCATCCGTCCCACGCCCAAAAGAAGTTCACGTACCAAGTTTCGTTAAGATATCTCAATTTTTACTCGAGTTATCGTGTGCACAGACGGACGGACGGACGGACGGACGGACGGACGGACGGACAGACAGTCACCGCTTAATCGATTTCTCTTTTCATCCTGATCATTTATGTATACATTTGTCTATATCTATCTCGATTCGTTTTGGCTGTTACAAACAACCGTTATGTGAACAAAATTAATATACCCTTGTGCACAAGTGCGCTCGGGTATAAAAATGTTTGGACGGCTAAACTCAACAAAACCAATTATAAAATTACTCGATGACCGCAAATTTATTAAACCGGAAACGTTGGCGGACTACGATTTTAACGATTTTGTTTCGAAAGGGACCCGAAATTTCTTTAAAATCTTCAGCATATCTTCAAAGTTTTTGAAATTTCGTATTTCAACATGGGAAACGAGTGAACATCAGAGTGTCCAGATTTGGCGATTTCGCGCCAGTTAGGCGATTTTTTTTGGATATTTGCGCGTAAAAATTTAGGAAATCGCTATTGGCGATTTTTTCCCTTCAAATAAATTTTTTCCAATTATAAAAATATATAAAACTTACTTTTCCACGATAATTTTACAGAAGAAGCTAAGGAACTGCGTGATAAACTTGACTTAAGAAGCATATTAAAAGACTGTCAAAAATGTTTAATCACCCTAATCGAAGAACTCTAGAAACGATAGCTTAGTCAATTAAATACTTTTAAAAAAGCTTTGATTTTGTCACCACAAAAGTGTGTGAATCACAAGAGGGCGAGTTTCAGGGACCTGCCAATTCACTATTTGACTTTGAAGGAAAAAAAGCAGCGGAAACTGAATATTTAAATCTTTTAACTGTCCCATGGAATAACTTTTCTCAGAACCATTCCATCTGACTCTGAAGAATTTTGAATAATTGCTTACGGAGTGAAAACCGCAATAAACAGGCAATAAAATATTTGGAAATATAAGTAAATTCATATTATTATCCTTGCCGCACTCTCATGCTTTGTTGAGCGCATTTTTTTCGTAATCATTTCAACAAAAACTAAGATTCGAAATAGGATGAGATTGGAAAGCCTTAATTCAATAGTTCGAATAAAGTGTTATATGAAGACTAATAGTTTCTGCTGCAAAACGTTGCCCATATCAATCAGTATGTTATCAAGGTTGAATAGCTCAATATATGACAACAGACACTATAGGTGATTTTGAAGAAATTGTGAAAATAGATATCCTCGCCTTATTTTTATTTTTTAATTTTTTATTTAATTTTTAGCTCCGAGCTCTTAAAAGCGGATTGTGCGATTAATCAATTAATATGAGTTATAATAAATTTAATAATTGCGCAGTCCTATTGCAAGATGTTTTGAAACAAATATTTTTAAAAAGTATTCGTATTTTAAAGAAAATTGTTTGTGCATCACTATTATATAAGACATTTGTGTTATTTATTATTACCCTCTGAAGGTATTATATTCGTTTTTGGTTTTAAAAACTATATTATAACGAGATCTCATTTTTAAAATAAAATATTTGATAAATCGATTTCACGAATTTTATTTAAAAATAAATTTGCGATTTTTTTCAGAGATTGCGCTTTTTTTTAAACAATCTGGACACCCTGATAAACATTTCTAAAATGACCTCCAATTCTGCCGCGATTTGTTTGTTATTAATGACCAGGGCTCAGAAAAATATGCCAGAAAAACCTGAAAACATGCGCTATAAAAAGCTCGATAAATTACCAAAATATACTCTTAAATATGCTAAATCAATGAGGTTTTTTCTAATTTTTACAGTATTTTTATTCAATAATTTCGGAATTACAGTATAAAATAATATGCCCTTTTAAATTACACAGGACCACAAACTTTATTTTTTTTTGTTCTCCAGATGCCACTATCCAATTTATATGCAGAATCTCTCGCTGATTCCAAAAAACGAGTTAAGTTTTTTCTTTATGGATACATTTTCGAGATATTTTTAATTACCGTTATTCAGCTTAAAAAAAAGAGTGGTTCCACTTAATCACGTATATCTTACGAACGAATTAAATAATCGTAATACGAGATAAAACAAATGAGAGCAAAAATAATATTATCCATAAACCGTATATATGTACATTACTTTTCGATAGCCCTTTTAGTTTCTAAGAAATTAATTAATCATTCCAAATTTTTTGTTTTTTTGATGAAAAAATTCAAACTTTAACAGGGGAAAAATTAAAAAATAACAGTTCCTTTGTAAATGTAATTGCACTTGTGATAAAGCCTGTTCCTTTAGAAAAAAATAAGCTACTAATGAAGAAAATTGATGTTCAAATAAGAAAGTAAGGATTGATCAAATGAAAATGCGCAAAAATTTGTTGTATGAAATATGAGCAGAAAAGAGTATTACTCATACGCCATGTATACCTGAGTAGGTAGAGATGTCAGAAACGAATACTTATGTAATTCCACAAAAACTATCAAGCTATCGAAAACTGATGTACATACATATTTTGAATTTTATTAGCTTTCATATTCCGCATTTCGTATTACGATTATTCAATAGGTTCGTGAGGGCACCCTGAAATTGTGCATATGGAAACTGTGCATACGAAATAATGCATATGAAAAAAAACGAAGTAATGCATACATGCACAGTTTCGTTTGAAAACCGAAATAATGCATATGGTAAAAACCGAAATAAAGCATACATGCACAGTTTCGGATGAAAACCGAAATAATGCATATGGTAAAAACCGAAATAAAGCATACATGCACAGTTTCGGATGAAAACCGAAATAATGCATATGGTAAAAACCGAAATAAAGCATACATGCACAGTTTCGGATGAAAACCGAAATAATGCATATGGTAAAAACCGAAATAAAGCATACATGCACAGTTTCGGATGAAAACCGAAATAATGCATATGGTAAAAACCGAAATAAAGCATACATGCACAGTTTCGGATGAAAACCGAAATAATGCATATGGTAAAAACCGAAATAAAGCATACATGCACAGTTTCGGATGAAAACCGAAATAATGCATATGGTAAAAACCGAAATAAAGCATACATGCACAGTTTCGGATGAAAACCGAAATAATGCATATGGTAAAAACCGAAATAAAGCATACATGCACAGTTTCGGATGAAAACCGAAATAATGCATATGGTAAAAACCGAAATAAAGCATACATGCACAGTTTCGGATGAAAACCGAAATAATGCATATGGTAAAAACCGAAATAAAGCATACATGCACAGTTTCGGATGAAAACCGAAATAATGCATATGGTAAAAACCGAAATAAAGCATACATGCACAGTTTCGGATGAAAACCGAAATAATGCATATGGTAAAAACCGAAATAAAGCATACATGCACAGTTTCGGATGAAAACCGAAATAATGCATATGGTAAAAACCGAAATAAAGCATACATGCACAGTTTCGGATGAAAACCGAAATAATGCATATGGTAAAAACCGAAATAAAGCATACATGCACAGTTTCGGATGAAAACCGAAATAATGCATATGGTAAAAACCGAAATAAAGCATACATGCACAGTTTCGGATGAAAACCGAAATAATGCATATGGTAAAAACCGAAATAAAGCATACATGCACAGTTTCGGATGAAAACCGAAATAATGCATATGGTAAAAACCGAAATAAAGCATACATGCACAGTTTCGGATGAAAACCGAAATAATGCATATGGTAAAAACCGAAATAAAGCATACATGCACAGTTTCGGATGAAAACCGAAATAATGCATATGGTAAAAACCGAAATAAAGCATACATGCACAGTTTCGGATGAAAACCGAAATAATGCATATGGTAAAAACCGAAATAAAGCATACATGCACAGTTTCGGATGAAAACCGAAATAATGCATATGGTAAAAACCGAAATAAAGCATACATGCACAGTTTCGGATGAAAACCGAAATAATGCATATGGTAAAAACCGAAATAAAGCATACATGCACAGTTTCGGATGAAAACCGAAATAATGCATATGGTAAAAACCGAAATAAAGCATACATGCACAGTTTCGGATGAAAACCGAAATAATGCATATGGTAAAAACCGAAATAAAGCATACATGCACAGTTTCGGTTGAAACCGAAATAATGTCTAAATGCACAGTTTCCATATGCGCAATTTCGGTGCCCCGTTCGTGAGATATACGTGATTAAGTGAAACCACTACTTTTTCAAGCTGAATAACGGTAAATTGCAAATATCTCGAAAAGTTATCCGTAGAAAAAAAATTATTTTTATATTCGGAATCACAGAGCAATTCTACATAGGAATTGGATAGTGGCATCTAAAGAACATGTAAACTAGCGTTATCAATAATTCGGCATGGCAACCACCAAAATAAAACAGGTTTATTGTTTAATCGGAATTACTCGTTCGGTCGGTCGCGCGTTGATCGTTCATATATATGTACATAAAATCCTACATGCATACATATTTACACGCAAGTCTTGAATTCATATATTGTCTTAAATTCGCCTCGCATTGAATCAAGGCCAATTCATACAAGGTGGTAGCAAGAGTATAAAAAGCATATGTATGAATGCGCCTTGTTTCACCAATCTATCGTCTTTTTTCGCCAAATATGCAAAAATATGCACGTAAGTCGAATAAATGCAAAAATAAGCAAAATAAGCCTTTTCAAGCATTTGCATTTTTTTGCCAGCCCTGCTAATGACACCCCGGAAAGAGGAATTAAAATCACGAAGAATTTCAATAAAGAATGAAGAAGAGAAAGAGTTTTTGTTCCAAATTGTAGAATCCTATAGGAAAATTTGTCCTACATATAAAAAACAAACTTACTTTAAGTCGAAAACCCTGCAGCTTAGTTATCTTGTAACCGAATCTATAACATATAGATCGTTGTACAGATAATTTACCTAATAAAACAATTTTATTAAAAATGTATCAAAAGTCTAACATTTACAAAAATAAATTTTAACGAAAATCGACAAAAATTGATTTTTCGTCCGTGTAAGTACATATTCAACCTTTACTTGATTTCCGCGTCGACTTTCCGTCGTCCAATTTACACCGAATTTCATTCCAGCTATATTTAGGTCGAAAGGAGAAAACAGCCCAATCCAACCATCTGGAACATATTTTGAAAAATTGTAATACATCAAAAAACACGTCTAATGTACATAAAGTGTCGAAAAGAAGTATTTGCACAGGGAATTTTTCGCAATATATGCAAAGTTTTTTATTCTAATTTATTTTCGATAATTTTTTATAAAAATATAGTTCATTCTACACCAAAAAACATAATAATAAAATTTCTAAACTTTGTGCAAAACTCAGGAAAATTAATTAAATTTGCACACTAATTTGAAACTTTTTATTTATTCAAATTTAGTATAGCAAAGTGCAAGTTTGAAGTCGCTAGAAAATCGCGTTGAATTTTTCAATTTTTTTTTCACGCAAGTTTTTCCATACAAAGCATATTCGACAATTATTTTTCGTATGGAGAAAATGAGCAACACCTTCCACTAAAAAAATTGCCAAAAATAAACGCAACTTGCTAGTAACTTTAAACTGGCATTTTATGGACTATAAAACTGCATACTTAGAATTTTCAAATTAGTGTGCAAATTTATTGAATTTTGCTGAGTTTTGCATAAAGTTCAGAGATTTTATTTTTATGTTTTTTGGTGTAAAATGAACTATATTTTTTCAGGGACGCGAACCGGTTTTGAACCGAACCAGTTTTGAACCGGAAAACCGCTTTTTTCTATTAGTGAACTGAACCATTAACCGAACCGAAATTTTCTACAAATGTTTGATCCGAACCAAAAACCGAACCACTTTCGATAAAGACTTAAAGGTTCGTTTCAATCAATTTTCAATAGATAAATGCACCCACTTTTTTACCATGTGACAACATCAAATGTAAAGGCAACCCATCTCATTTGACAGACACTTAACCCTTAACTTTGCGCGTTGTTGCACTTGACACTTGATACTTATAAACTTGCGCGTTATTCTTATGTTTTTCGAACCATTGAAATGAACCGAAACCCCGGTTCAAAGACCAAAAAACCGATTTGACGAACCAATGCACTTTTGAGTGCAAAAACGGTTCGAACCGCTGAATCCAACCGACCAAATTTTCATCCGGTTCACGTCCCTGATCCTAAATACATTTTTCTTAGCCAGCAGCTTAAAAATTATCGGTCTACTTATAGAATTCCCGGAAGAACACTTTTCCCTGTATAGTGTCCCCGCTGTTCGGAAATGCATCAGTGCAAAGTATCAGTCTCTTTTTTTAACCTACGTCCAAAAAAAGAGGAGGTTATCAGTTCGTCGGAATATTTAAAAAAAAATTTTTTTTATGTTACCGCATAACTTTGGACCAGGGTTGTTGCGAATATTTTTCCGAAATAAAAGTCCTTTCCGGATAATAAACAAACCGCCTGTCCAAATTAAACAAATTTGGTATCATATGAAAGGATCTCCATTTATATTTTTTTTTATAAATTAATACTAATGAAATTCATATACCTGACAAAGGTTTGTTCTATGGTAATTAATTAACATTTTTTTATTGAAATATTTGGTCGGCAAAAATCCTCTTAGCTATATCCTCCCCGCGGGTTCCGACTGGGCAATGGGCGTCGCTGCTGTAACCGCGATGGCTTAGCACCTAGGCTAGTACCTAGAGCGGGTCTTGGCGGTGCGAGCAGGCGGCGTCTAGCGAAGGCAGGAGTATGTATCCATCCTTCACTTCCTAGTGCTATGCTCTACTCTGCTCTGCATATGAAACTGGGGGAGAGGGGTGTATGCCTACTTCTGCCATTGCTAACGAGGTACCTGGCGGTAGGTATAAAACGCTAGGTGTAGAGGTTCCCTGACACAAAAACTCACCATGGAGGCTAGAAAAGAAGAAGAACGGGCTGGGATATCAGCCCAAACGTCGGTGCGAGAAGTGGCTACTACCACCGGCGGGCACAGCGATTCTACTCGCTGTGTCGCCAGCGCCCACACCTCTGCTGTGGAGGGAGCGGTTCACAGCGGTTGTAGTGCTACCGCTAAACTGACGCTACAGCGCATGGGTGCCACAGTCCACGAAGACTAGGACCTCGAAAGCGTTACCACCCAAGAGGAAGAAGCCTTGCTATGCTCTCCGGGGGATGCCAAAGGTGCTTGTTCGGCATCAAAGAAAAGGCCTAGGGTAAAACCCAGTAAGGAGGGATTGAATTCTAAAGCCATATACAAGGCGGCGGTCAAAGTCCACGAGAGACTTAGCTGCAAGTCCAACCGGACGAAGGAAGAGGAGGAAAGGTTGGCTTGGGATAAGGGGAAAATGGAGGAAGGCCGGGCGTACTACGCGGCAAGGCCACGATTCAATGCCACGGACCCGGGATTCGTAAACCGGATCGAGGAAGCAATCGCGGCTAAAAGGCAGCGGTCTGCTGAAAGCGAGACAGCAAGGCCGGCCAAGAGATCTAAGCGCAGAGACGACGCTGCAAAGCCAAACGTCAGGCTCGATCAAGAGAAAGCGACAACACCGAGAGCGGCGGTAACGGCCAGTGAGATAGCCAGGAGACATCTAATCGTGGCACTCATAGACCGTAGCAATCCGCTGGGACAAATGTCTCAGGAGCGCTGGGGAGCAGTGGAGTTAAAGCTGCTGGATGCGCTCGTCGAAAAAATGGATGGGGACCCTAACACGACCATGCCAACTTTCGATGGTGCCAGGTGGCTAAACGGGGTAAAAATATTAAAGTGCAAGGACGATCCAACTCTACTATGGGTAAAGGAAGCTGTCGCGACGCTTCAAGGCCTGTGGGAGAGCGCCGTCTTGGAGGCTGTGGACCGCAGCTGCATACCGTCCATACCAGAAGCGAAGGTGCTCATACCCCGCACGGTAAAATCGGAGAATGCGCTGCGGCTTCTGCAGAGACAGGACGGGAGATTGGAGGGTGTTAAAGGTCAACAACTCCGGAAAGGAGGATAGCAGCCAAAACTACATCTTCCAAATAAATAAGCCGGCCGAAGACATATTGTACGCTAGGTTCGGGAAGATGGCGTGGGGCGTAGGTAGCGTATACCTTCGCCTGAAGAAGCGAAACCTGGCCGATAAGAATGAGAACACGTTGGAGGAGCGAGAGGTTGAGAAGGATCTGGGAGAGATCCTGGAGGCCACCTTGAAGCTCCAGGATACCGAGAAGGGTGAACCGGAGACTCTACCCGACCCCGAGAAGAATCCTGATCCTTGCAGTAAAGGTTCTTCAGATAAACTTGCACAAAAGCAAGGTCGCCTCTGCCGAGCTCCTCCTCAATTTAGAGAGGATCGGCTACGATGCGGCGTTAGTCCAGGAGCCATGGATAGCATCGGGAAACGTGGTATCTGGACTAAAGTCGCAAACATACTACACGCACATCCCGAGTGCAACAAATAGGGTAAGAACAGCTATACTGATTAAGAAAAGTATACACTCTTATATTGATCTTAATTTCTCTTCAGACGACCTGACGGAGGTAGCTGTGAAGGATGGCAAGGATGACACAATACTCCTTGCATCTTGTTACATGCCTCACGATGAGGAGGCGCCACCAAGCGGACTCCGGAGGTTGGTGGCAGAGGCCGAGAAGGTGAAACGTCCACTCGTCATAGGCGCGGATACCAATGCGCACAATACGGTTTTGGGGAGTGGAGGTACCAACGAAAGGGGTGAGTCTTTACTAAACTTTATCTTAACAAGTAATTTAGATATAACCAACCAGGGTGAGGAACCAACTTATATTGGCCCTACCTCGAAGAACGTTCTTGATATAACACTCCACACTAGTGGGGGAATCGGAGTAGGAAACTGGGAGGTGCTTAGTACAGCCTCGTTTTCTGACCATAGGTATGTAGGATTTTAGGTAGAATTCTCAGCCCGTACAAAAAGCGAAACTTTCAGAAATCCCAAGAATACGAACTGGGAATTGTATGAAAGGGTAGTGAGGAAGAATTTAAACAAGTATAGGGTAAGTGACTCCCACTCTGAATTGGAGGAACTGGTAGTAACACTTACCAACACTCTAAACAAAGCTTATCGCATCGCATGCCCTCCGCTACATGCAAGGCGAGGTTCAAAGCCACCTTGGTGGAACAGGGGTCTCGGAGCACTCAGAAGAAATGTCAGAGAACTCTTCAAACTGGCCAAGATAGCCGATGACGAGTTCTGCTAGATGGAATACAAAGATATACTTAAGGAATACAAGAAAGAGATTCGCAAATGCAAGCGGGAGTCGTGGAAGGGCTTCTGCGGTGAATTAGAAAAAACAACCGAGGTAGCCAGGCTAAGGAAATTGCTATCCAAGAACCCGACTACTCCAAGGTTGCTACGCAAAAAATGTGGAGAGTGGACTGTAAGCTAGCTAGTGGACTAGTCAACACACATTTTCCGGGGTGTACAGACAGCATAGATCTACAATTTTTATGGGATAGCATGGAAAATGTCCCCCCAGACATCATAACGGGAGAAAAAATACGGTGGGCTATCGGCGGATTCGAACCGTTTAAGTCCCCAGGCACAGACGGTATATTTCCAGTCATGATGCAAAAATTTTCCGCAGTGCTGGCACCATACTTGAAAATAATATACGAGGGATGTTTAAGGTTAAACTATGTGCCTGTCCAGTGGAGAGAGGCGAGGGTCGTATTCATTCTGAAGGCGGGCAAAGGAAATCCCCTCTATTCGAAAGAATAGAGACCAATTAGTCTAACCTCATTCCTTCTAAAGACGCTCGAAAAGATTCTGGACGCATACATTAAGATAAGCTGCCGTCGGCCAGCATATCAAAGGCGCAGCATGCTTACACGAAGGGTAGATCCACTGAGACTGCACTTCACTCAATAACCACGGTAATAGAAAGAACTCTGGAGCTTAAGGAATATGCCCTAGGGGTCTTCCTGGACATAAGTGGGGCATTCAATAATGTCTCCTATGAGGCAATAGTGGAAAGTCTAGAAGCAGCTCAGGTAGAGTCTGCCATCCTACTATGGATAAAGAGCCTGCTGAGCTGCAGAAAGATTAACTCCTCAGGGTGGCGCTCTGTCACCACTCCTGTGGCTACTCGTAGCGAATGAGCTTCTGGGGAAATTCGAAGGGAAAGCACCCAGACTAATTGCCTATGCGGACGACATAGCTATAGTTGTTACGGGGAAATTCCTAGACACCATCCGTAACGTAATGGAAAGCGCTCTAAGGGTCGTACATCGATGGGCGACAACAGAAAACTTAGAGGTAAATGCTGACAAAACGGATGCGGTACTGTTCACAAGAAGGTACAAAATCCCCGCGTGGAAACCCCCGAGGCTCAACGGGGAGGAGCTATCAATCAAGGATCACACCAAGTACCTGGGAGTAATATTGGACAGCAAACTGATGTGGAAGCTAAATGTAGAGGAAAGGGTGAAAAAGGCCAGTGGTGCCCTTTATGCAGGTAAAAAGATGCTGGGTACCACATGGGGCCTATCCCCTGGCCTCATGCATTGGTGTTACACAGCGGTAGTAAGGCCGATATTGCTATACGGCGCTCTGGTATGGTGGACCCCTGCCAACAAAAACTCGTATAGGAAACCATTGGAGCGAGTACAGCGGCTCGCTGCACTGTGCATAACAGCGGCACTTGAAAGGCTACTTGACCTACCGCCAATCGACATCGCAGTGGAGAGCACTGCAGCGAAATCCGCCATGAGATTGATGGCCTTAGGTGAATTCTCCGCTAGAACCTTCGGGCACAGCTCGATATGCAGGGGGGTGGAGGGCAAAATTGACCACATACCCCCACGCTTCATCTGGGAAAGAAGGTTTAAAGCTACGTGTAACGTATAACATCTATACGGATGGATCAAAAATGGCTGATGGAGTGGGCGCCGGAGTCTACTGCGCCGAGCTAGACCTCAGGCAACCCTTCAAGCTGCCAGAGTACTGCAGTATCTTCCAGGCGGAAGTCTTCGCTATAGGGAAAGCTGCTGAGATTGCTAACAACGCAGGACACTATATAAAAAATATAAACATATATGTCGATAGCCAGGCGCGATTAAGGCTATAATCGCACATCGTATTTCGTCAGAAAATGTTCTTAGAAGCAGGGAAGCAGTAGACAGGGTGGCCGAGGGTAAACGGTTGCATATATACTGGGTTCCAGGCCACAAGGGCATTTTAGGCAACGAAATAGCTGATGAATCTGCCAAAAGTGCCATCCGTCTTGCTAGCGAACCAGTACAGGAAATACAAAAGTCGCTAAAAACGATCTATAATGAAATTTCCGAAAGGGCTGAGTGCCGGATCCGGGTGAGATGGAACGCTTTAACAACATGCAAAACCACCAAGATCATGTACAATCGCAGCAAAGGAAACCCCCATTTCTTGCTTACACGGTCACGCAGGGATTGCAGGACAGTTGTTGGCCTAATGACCGGCCACAACCTACTGGCATCCCATGCATGCAGAATGGGCATTACTAACAGTGACGCATGCAGGAAGTGTATCTGTCCGGCCTTAGCTAGAACTCGCCTTACATATCTCGGAGCTTCGCAGATCAAAGGACTAGAGGAGGCTTCAAAACTGGATATTAAGGCTCTCTTGAACTTCGCAAAAAGCGTTGACGTCCTATACGACGACTACTTTAGATCGCAGTAACACGGACCTCCATCTGGCACTACAAAGGACCAATGGGTCTATGTAAGGCGCATCAGCCGGCCAGTGTAACCTAACCTAACCTATTGAAATATTTTTCAATGTGTGGCTTTCCTCGTTTAGACATTTCAGTTTTGAACCTATTTAAGTCCTCTTTTATTTGGTACCAAATTTGTTTAATTTGGATAAGCGGTTTGTTTATTATTCGGAAAGGACTTTTATTTCGGAATAATATTCGCAACAACCCTGCTTTGGACCACGTCAACCGATAATTCTTTTTGCATCGGAAAGGTAGTGTCTCAGAGGTGGTCCCATACTAATCTGGTTTAGATCCGATCATTGGATCATGAAATATATATATATATTTTAAGTCGGTTTTTTTTTTGCTAAAAATTACTTGTTTATAAACTATAATTGACAGAAATGCCCAATTTGCACTACTAAGTTACAATTCGGCATTTAACCGTGGTTGCTCATATTGCACGTATCCATCAATTACACTGTGATACAAAATGGTTCATGTCTCCATATTTGATGAAACCAAAAGTAAATGAAAGATAACACTTCCCATAACAAAATTCCAAAAGGATTTTTAGCCCATAAATCGATTTTTAATGTGTATTTAAGTTGTTTACCCTGTATAAACGAAAAATTGAGTAAAATTCTATCAAATAATGGAGTTATTTTGGAAAGTATGGATTAATTCAGTTTTGATATGCGCTGTTGAACAATTTTTGCTATTTTTTATGGTTTCTCATTGAAAAATAGTACTTCTAAGGCTGATTAATCCATTTTTTATACCTTTTTCATGGTAGAACTTATGCTGTATGTAAATGTTTTATTAGAAAAAATAACTTTTTGTATAGGAAAAAGACTTTTTAATATTTTTAAAAGAATTCTGATCACCAACTTTAAATACACATTAAACAAGTAATTTTTAGCAAAAAAAACCGACTTCAATCCTCATATAAATATATATATATATATATATATATATATCTCATGATCCGGTGCTCGGATCTAAACAAACCAGTTTCGTATGGGACCACTTCTGAGACACTACCTTTCCGATGCAAAAAGAGTTATCGAAATCGGTTGACGTGGTCCAAAGTTATGCGGTAACATACATAAAAAAATATTCCAACGAACTGATAACTTTCTCCTTTTTTGGAAGTCGGTTAACAATACCAGATCGATAGGCTAAAAATGCTTTTGAAATGCTTGTATGGGAGGTGTAAACTTTCATTTGGTTTAAACAAATACGTAAAATTTTTTTTTTTTGGAGAAAGGGGTTTCCAATATTTTTTTAGTGCGTAATTAAAGTAAGTGTGCTTATTACCCATAGTCATATAAAATAGCAACCAGTTATGAAACTATTTATTAATATAAAATAAACATTCTAAATAATCGCAACAATGAAATAATGTTTTATTTAAATACTTGTCATACAATACATTAACAACAACAGCAAACGGTATGCCATGTGCAAATAAGTAGTATGTAGTATACGAATGCTCGTGAATATTTTTAGGGATGTGAACATTTCCAAAGAAATACATAAGTACACATACATACATTTATAGCACATTTATATACTTACACATAAAATTTTAGTGAAAAGAGATGTATTTTGAAACCTAAGGTCCCAAAGTTACTAAATATTTAAGAAATCACTCAATATAGCAGTTCTGATTACAAACAAACATTAGCAGAACACAACTAGATAAAAAAGTACAGTAATAATATTCTCGAGATAAGGCACCCAATAAAAGCGTTATAATCTTTACCATATTTTTAATATAATATTGCTTAATGACCACCAACTTCGCGAAGTTCACGGTTACCCAATGGCAATGGTGGGCGAAAATTGTTGATCACTTTACCGTTTAATTCATTGCATGGACACTCTTCTTTAACAGCGTAGCAATTAAGATTACGCATGGCATTTAGTTGATCGCGTGATACTTCGATTGGCGTTTTAAAAACAATCCAAAGGACCGATTCTGAGCATGGAGGAGTGGTTAGCGAACCCTCATAGGTCCAATAAGCAGTGGAGTTGGGTAACAGTTTGCCAGGATCGCAGGCATTTGGTAGAGTGACGCGATCACCTTTGTGCAAAACGAAAGGCAAAAGACTAGTAATTTTCTCCAATTCCGGATGGGAATTGTCGCTGGCCTGAAAAATATGACAATTAGTAATTGGTGTTTGTCAATACGCATTTTTTTTACCTTAAGGAAAACTCCCAACACAGCTAAGCCGTCTGGCGCAGAGGCTGCCTCACCGAACGTCTTGTACTTGGTAGTATTCCAGTGAACGAGATGCAATTCGCCAGCGTATGAGACACCGTCAACAGTGTGCTCTGAGCCTTTGTCGTCTGTGCATCCCCAATGGCTGTGAAATTGCTCCAATTTGTAGAGATCCGTACCCAGTGGGCCGCCAGTCAATTCGGAATCCACCCCTTTGACTTCTACTTTCCAGCAGTAACCTTTTGAGAGAATTAGTAGGCGGATTATAATAATATTTAAAATAAGAATGTGGATTTATTGATTGCAAATCTTGAGCGAAGATGTATCAACTACTCATGGGGGTATGTCGTTGTAATGACAAATTTTTACAAAATGATGCTTGAGATCTTTTTCTTTTACTGTAAATATGTATGTATGTGTATTAAGGAATCTCATCCTTCATCCTGTAAATGAATGTTTTCTAAGTGAATCATAAAAATTCGTATAATTCAAGTCTTTTTTGCAAAATATTTTAATCCAACTTAGGTCTTTCGTGAATACAACTTATAGCAACTTTTAATCATATTTCCTAAGAGCTGAGCTATCGATACGCCGATTTTGTTATGAAGATTTCAGAAAGGTAGAATGTATCATCATTATAATATAAGAGAGATTAAATTAACCCAGTAACATACCAAACATTACATGATGTATCAAAATTAAGAATTTTGCACGAATATTTCATAAGTGACCTACTAAAGGTAATAGATCCAGTCGAATAAATCGTAAAATTATGTTTTCACGTTTTCTATTTTGATTAGAATTGAACTGAAATAGTGTCGAAGGAATCAGCAAAAACATATTAGGGAAAATCTAAACTACTAAAATTTCTTATAAACAATGGCTTGTTGGCAAAAAATTTAGTTTTCATAAAATTTTAGGAAAATCATACCATAACCGTAATTTTTTTATTTAATTTTTTGGGCCATAAAATATTTAGAACCACCATAAAAATGCAGTTTCCTTTAAAACGGTTAAAAATTATGGAAAAAATTGTTTATCCAAAATACATATATGTAATACTCCTATATTGGCAGTAAGAGCTAGTACCGTCCGAAAACACTACAGTACAGAAATATCAATAAACACGGACGAAAGAAAAGGAACACATACGTTTATAAATAAACATGTACACAACACATATACAAAAACGGCACTCAAGTACACAATCCATTGACAAAAACGGTACTAGACTGTCTCGCTTTGATTTCGGAATGCTTACACATTGAGAAGTTAGCTTACTGCCAATATAGAAGTATTACATATATGCCAAAATAACGATTATTTTTGATAGAAAAAAAACGATTGAATTTGAAATAAAAATCAAAAATAAAGATTTTGTAATGATCTAAAAATCAAAATCTTGATATTTAACTGTTATTTTCGGTCCCTGTGCACTTGTAATTATTTATATTTAACACTCTATTTTATTCTCGGACAAATTGTGTTGGTGTATATGCGTGTATATTGTTAAGAGCATTTCGCATTTCTTTTGCAAAATTGTCTAATACAATTTTCTTGGCAATGAGTGGAAATCTCTCAAGTGGGCCACCCAAAATTGGACGGTCAAGATTTTTTCGCACAAATCACTTTATTCGGTTTACAACCGTAAAAAAAATATAATTTGAGCAATTTTGCTAAATTCGAAGTTTTACAAGAGTTATTGTTACTAACTTTTTTTTATGAATTCAGTAATTATTTATTATCCACTAATTCATAGCATGTATCTTGCTGATTAGACACGTTTTAGCCTGATTGTTTCATTTTTTCAAATAATGATTATTTTGAATAAATTTTAAAATTTTTTTTTTAATTTTTTTAAACAAATGGAAATAATTATTACTTCTCGATCAGATTTTTTAATCGCTTACATTGAATATCAATCCTTATTCTATAATACATTATTTAAAAGAAAAAAAAACGGAAACTTGCACGGAGTCGCTAGTTATTAATTTATTTCGCTCCTGCCACGGGTGCTCTTTTCTTCATGGCGCGTGCCGCTCGGACTCGCAGCGAGCGTGCTGCAACCAGGGTACACAAAAAAAAATAAAATTTATTTATAAACATAAGCATATATTATTTCGTATAATCTTTTTTAAAGTTGTATACATAAATATGTACATACATAACATGCATATTTATATATGTACATAACTTGGTATATGTCTTGGAAACCACAATTTGTGTGTATTTTAGAGCTTTTTCCAGTCACATGCCGAAATTGTAATATTTTTCCATATTTTAATTGTATGTATGTATGCTACGTGGGTTTATCACCCGCACTTAACCTACCTGGGAAGACGCATGCAATATTACCGACAGTTGGACATAAATATGTATGTATGAATGCATTTAGTTCACCCAATCTGCCGCTACTACCTACATAAAATGTATAAAGTGCCACTGAGCAAAACTACTTGAGAAAAAAGCATTAGTGTAATAGCACGAGTGCAACACCGTACACGTGATAGAAGTAAAACTTCTTAAAAAAGCACATGTGTGCGCCCCACACCCGGTAGAAATCTTAACAAAAATTGAACTACGAGGCAATCAGACGAATACAGTTGTTTATTGTATCCAAAGTCGGTACCAAGTTGATAAGTTTTTATCAGTTCTCACAATTTTTTTTTAATTTTTTCGAATACAAAGGATATGATCATTATTTTTTGCTTTATTCCGTATTCGAAAAATTATGTTTCAATGGACACATCGATTTGAATATTTGAACATTTTTAGCAATTTATTTGACAAAATAAAACATTTAGATTACTGTTTGTATTTTCGTCGATTTTAAATTTGCTACCCCAAAATAATTGATATCAAATAAATCACCTCTGTGAGGTAAAATTTTCGAGTGACAAAAGCTGAACTAGAAAAACAAAATTTATGATATCAATTTCGTGACGAAAATTATACACATTTTTTAACTGCCTTGGAAACGCACGGAAAACTTTTTTTTATTTATTCGGAACGTGGCGAAATTCCGTCTACTGCTACAAACACAAAATAAAAAACAGAACTTTTGCAACGATTTGTATGAATAAAAAACATTTTCCGTACGTTTCCAAGGCATTTAAAAAATTCGTACAATTTTCGTCACGAAATTGATATGAGTTTCTAGTTCAGCTTTCGTCACTCGAAAATTTTACCTCAAAGAGCAGTTTTATTTGATTTATGTATACGACTTTAAAAAGGATATAAGGAATTCTATTTTTTGCGTTCCCTTGCACCGCGAATCTTTTTAGTGGTAACCAAATTCCTTCAAAAAAAAAGGCTAAAAAAGGCGTTGTGGCTGAAAATGGTAGCTAAAATTTTTTACTTACATATACATTAAGTATACATGCAAACATTTTCAATAAGTAATGGTATAGAAAAACAATGAACTCTGGAAAAAAAACTAATATTTTATCCAACCAAAAACCTTTTTGTATAAAAGGGGAAATATATGACACCAGCTTGCTGGCTCCATCAAGTGATTGTACCATCAGGCTCCAAGTATATAACTTGCCAGCATGCTGGTACAATATTTATTTCTTTACAAAATGAGGTCGAGGAAAGATCGAGACGATTAGAGCCGAAATTTCATAATTTTTCTACAATTTTATTAAACAAAATTCACAACTGCAATATCATGAACTTAATCTTCGACAAACACGGCTTTCACTCATATAGTGCAAGAAATTTCCGCCCAAATACTTTTTACTTAGAAAATTGAGCTAATTTCTCAACTCATGACACCAGCATGCTGGTACAATCATAAAATTTTCAAATAGTCAATCGACTTGATGGGCCATTTAACAAATTAAGCATAAAGGGGCCGTAAACTTATCTATTTTAAACTATAGTTAAATCGTTAATAGTTAAGTTAACAGCCCTAACACTTTTACAGTATGTATGTATAAAAACGTAAGGAACAGTCTTTCTTAAATAGTTTAAATTAAGCAAATATACAACTTTTTCATGTCAAGTATGAATAAATTCTCCAAAGGGTTAAAAAAAGGTCTAGGGGCAATTTTAAATTTATGTGGCCAAAAAAGGTAAGTGGTCGCTAAATCTAGCCACCAAAGGTCTAAAACGGCAACACTGCAAGCGGCATGAAGGCAAGAGCAACCGTGGCAGGAGCGAAAAAAATTAATAACTAGCTACTCCGTGCAAGTTTCCTTGTTTTTTCAAATAATGCATTATAGAATAAAGATTTATATTCAATGTAAACGATTAAAAAATCTGATCGAGAAGTAATAAATATTTCCATAAAAAAAAATAAAATTTTATACAGAATAATGATTATTTGAAAAATTGAAACAAGCAGGCTAAGGCGTGTATAATTAACTATTATCTTGGAAAAAATCAGCAAGATACATGCTATGAATCAGTGAATTCATCAAAAAAACAGGTTAATAACAATAACTCTTGTAAAACTTCGAATTTTGCAAAATTGCTCAAATTATATTTTTTTATGGTTGTAAACCGAATAAAGTGATTTGTGCGAAAAAATCTTGACCGTCCAATTTTGGGTGGTCCACTTGAGAGATTTTCACTCAATTTCATTATTTCTGATAAAAGTAAAAGGATTTCCTTTCCAAATCCTTAAAAAAAACTCAAATTTCTCAACAAAACTGTTTAATACGCGAAGTATGCATGACTTTTGATGAATCAGTTGAGAATTTCAGGATATTAGAAATTATAATGTAGCAGTGAGAGTGGCAGTAATCAGCTGTTATTTTAGGAGCAATACGTACATGTGTTTTAGTGGTAACTCTCTCATAAGAGCAGTGTCAGTTAGGGTTGCCAACTGTACTTTAATATATAGTATTGCATCTTTTCGGTCTGCGAACTGTATATTGTTGTAGTATGCAAAGGTACTACATTTCTTCATTTATAAATATAAATATACTAGCAGACCCGGCGAACTTCGTCCCGCCCAAAATAAATTTTTTGTACACGGTCAAAAATTTGGGTTTAATTTTTAAACCGCGCTGGGACTACTGCCTTTTTTAATCTTTTATAGTCTACTTTTTAAACCAGTCAATAGTTTTAAGCAATTTTTAATATATTGTGGTTTAAATTTTAGTCCAAAAAGTTCGTGGTTTAAAAATCAAACCAAAATGTTTTAATTCTAGTTTCTAGGTTTCATATATAGAAAATTTGGTTTAAAATCTAAACCGAAATAGAAAATGTTTGCACACAGCGAAATGTGGTGTTGATTCAAACTCAACATATAAAAGCACATTTATGTATATGCGTGGGTGCAAATCTGCTTGATACAATTGGTTGCTACTAAGGCTGTCCGGATTCAATCCCCATCAGACGGAGCATGAAATTTTATTTTTATTTTTTATTCTTAATTATGAAAATGTTTGGGTTTAAAATTTAAACCGAACTGTTTAAATTCTAAACCCAATATATTGGCCCTCTTTTTTTAAATTTAGAAGGTTTGTATTTGAAACTGAATTTATGTAGTTTGGTCATATATGTAGTCTAAAAAGTTTAAAATTAAAACCGAAATTTTTAACCGTGTATTGAAACATTTTGGTCCAACATTTTCACCAAGAGTTCACGTTCATGATTTTTAGTGACGCATTTGTCTTCTAATATTACGGTTTGGTGGTTGTCAGAAGGCATATTTGCCGTCTTAAATAACTTAGCAAAACCGTACATGCATACAAAGATACGTAATAGTTTCAGTGCGTTCGAAAGGGGCCACGTCCCCTTTTCAAATAACCCAAATTTTCTCTAAGAGCATCGGATTGATTTCATATATCTCTATACCATTTTCGAGTAATTTACCCTGGTAGGTGCCACGTCCCTTTTTCCAATAGCCCCAACTTTTCTTCATGACCAGTCGCGTTTTATATATTTTGTACATACCAAGTTCCAGTACTCTTCCTAGAACACATTCAGAGATATGCAGTATGAAAAATTCGATGTGTATGGGAAGTGCCACGCCTCCTTTTCCGATAGCCACAATTTATCTCCATGAGTATGCGATTGCTTTCATATATCTCCATACCAAGATCGAGACCTCTTCCATTTACATTTTCCGGGATATGCAGTATGAAAAATTCGGTTTGTATGGGAGGTGCCACGCCCCCTGTACCTAGCAGTATGAAATATACTTTACATCCGATTCTCATACCTACCATATATAACACAAAAAATTTCATAAAGATCGGTCGAGCCGTTTAGGAAGAGTTCGATTTTTATTAAATCATTATTTTTTAAAAATATTTTTTCTCGGGTTCACAACCATTCATCTTTTAAGTTGGAGCCAACAATACACACTCACAAAATTTCATTGAAATCGGTTAAGCGGTATCGGAGATTAGCGTAAGCGAACACAGTGACACGGGATATTTATATATTAAGATACCCTACTATAAGCACCTACCATAGATACGTTTGCGTACCAAATTTCAATTTCATTTGACTTATGGTTTTGAAATTATAGCTGATAAAATTTTCCACGCCTATGGGATGTGCCACGCCCCCTTTTACAAACCCATTTATATATAAGCACCTACCATTGATATATCTGCATACTAAATTTCGGGACTTATGGTACCAAAGTTATAGCTGATAAAAAATTCCATGCCTATTGGATGTGCCATGCACTCTTTTCCAAACTCAATATAAGTACCTACCATTAAAATGGCTGCGTACGAAATTTCAAGTTCAAGCGACTTATAGCTCCGGAGTTATAGCTGATAAAATATTCCAGGTCCATGGGATGTGCCGCTCCACCTTTTACAAACTCACTCATATATAGCCTACTATAAGCACCTACTTAGATACGTCTGCGTACCAAATTTCAATTTCACGTGACATATGATTCCGAATTTTCCACGCCTATGGAATGTTCCACTCAGTTATATATGCCTTACTTAAAGCGCCTACCGTAGACATGCCTGCACACCAAATTTCAGGTTCTTGGGACTTATGGTTCCCAAGTTATAGTTGATAAAAGAGTTCACGCCTATGGGATGTGCCACGCCCCTTTTTACAAACTCATGTATATATAGCCTACTGTAAGCACCTACCGCAGATATGTCTGCATACCTAATTTCAATTTCATGTGACTTGATGGTTGTGAAATTATGGCTGATAAGAATTTCCACCCCTTTATATATACTTTACTGTAAGCACCTTTACTGTAAGCACCTACCTTAGTTATGTCTGCATACTAAATTTCAAGTTCATGTGGCTTATAGTTCCGGAGTTATAGCGGATAAAATATTCCTATGGGATGTACCTTTTACAACCTCATTCATATATACCCTACTATAAGCACCTACCATATGTATGACTGAATAACAAATTTCAAGTTCATATAATTTATAGTTTCGGATTTATAGCTGATAAAATATTCCACGCCTATTGGATGTACCACGCCCACTTCTAAAAACTCATTTATTTATACCATACTATAAGCACCTACCATATATATGACTGTATACCAAATTTCAAGTTCATGTGACTTATGGTTCCGAAGTTATGATTGATAACAAATTTCTCGCCTATGAGATGTGCCACGCGCACTTTTACAAAGTCATTTATATATGCTCTACTGTAAGCACCTACCATATACAATGTACTCCCTAAATCTTTTTTTATTTCAAAATAAAGAAAATAGGGGCATACTTCCTCAAATATATAGTAGATATATCCTTCTCTTAGCGTAAAATAATTTTTGGGGATGTCTCGGCCACAGGACCACCTATCGTGTAAGTTTCAAGTCCAAATATTTCTTTTAAATTGGCTAAATTGTTTTCTAAATATGAGCCAAATCAGCAAGTAAATGCAATTTTTATGACAGCGCCACCTAGCGATTAAATTTTTAGCCGAAATATTTCTCTTCAAGGTGCTGAAATATGTTCCAAATATGAACGAAATCGGCCCAGCCGTTTAGTAGTTTAGTGACATTCAATATACGGAAAACTCTATGATATTGTGAAATCGTGACGTCTCGGCATTTTTCGGCAACAACAACAAAAAGATTAAAATTTTGTTTAATCGAAAACCCTTCCACACAGAAGGTCCAAAAAAGTACTTTTTACAGAATTGAAATCGGTTCTGCCGTTTGGTCAGGCATCGCCGTCATACGGAAAACTTTTCATTTTTATATATATAGATTTCAGTAATTTGCAAGAAAAATGTGTATTAAAATGGATGGCTTTTATACACGAAATAAAAATATTAAAAGAAATATTCTTTAAAATACAATATCGTAGTGAGTGAGTTTATTAATAGAACCACAGATCAGAAATTGCAACACTTAAAAATACTTAGTTATTTAAAATTATTTCATTTCTGCCCTCTATTCCTGCAACTTCAGCATACGCAGAAAGAATGTGAAATGGCGAGATGAGGAAAACCAAGCGACTTCCTCACTAATAAAAAATGAAGTTTTGATTTATATTAATTTAAATATTGATTGCGATAAAGCATATGATACTTTCAAATAAATATATTTTTATAGAGAAAATGCATAAGAAATATAATGTATGTATACTTAAAAAGCGTTTTTACTTTTTGTTTTAAATAAAAAACTATATATATTTGCAGTATACTATATTTTTTGAGATTTTTTTGAAAAAGTAATGTGCTATAAATATCTTAGAAAATGTTGGCAACCCTAGTGTCAGTATTCTTTACTGCCACTTTTAGCGAAAAATATATATTTACTGCCGCTACCGAAGCACTTAACTAGATACCACGATTATTTATAATTTTTTAGAGAAGTTTCTAGACGTTAAAGTAGTCAAATATACTTCAAATAAAACACCAACAACGAAAATGAGAATCAAATAAACTTCGTAAACTCTATAAACATGTATCATATTTTTGCCAATTTTTTTGTTTTTACCTTTCCCACCTGTGCTACTACTTATGTATTGTAATTGCACTAACTAATCGCCGCTTGGCGCGCAATACCTCGTATCCGCCAAATGCAATACCACGTATGAGTGGCATAGAAAAAAAATTAATTTTGGTTACCCTGTCTCAATGCCTCCCTACTTCACAAATTTAGTAGTGCATAGTTATAGCAGTAGCTCATATTTAGTAAGTTTAGTTAGGAACAGGGATGAAAAAGTAGGTACAATTGTGCCTTTTACTGCCGTTTGCTGACCTAATGGTACATTAGCTCCAATCACTAGATTTTAGGTACAATCGTCTTTTCAGGTAAATTTTAAATTTTCTTTTTTTTTTCTCCATTACTGTGCGAATATATTTAGTTTATTTCAAAATTCGAAAAGAAAATTGAACACTTCAATTAAAAAAATGCATTATTTATTGCATTTTTTTATTCGCATGCAGCTGTGCATCCTTCACACAATTTTCTATTCCTCGAACAACAAGTGCGTTTTAGTGCTATTCAAGACCAGATTCTGTCGAAAGCGCTAAGATTAATTCGCATGGAATATTCAAAAAGCACAGTTTACATTTATAAACAATATATAATATAATAAAATAAAATGTCTATCAAACTTGGGCGTACACAATTTTTGATTCTTGTTAGTAAACTTCGCAAAGTATGTTTCTAGTTTTTTTTCGCCAATATTTATCAGTAGTCCAAATTGGGCAAAAATAAAGCTTTTTCGATTCCCATAAGACTAAAGTCTATATGTACACAGATATAGGCTCAGTTAAAAATAAATCTAATCAAGTTTAAAGTACATCCACCTTTTGTATTCGTATTTTAAAAAATTTGAATAAAAAACTACATACGAATGATGTAACTTTTTTAGGAACAATCTGTTTCATTTAGGTGCATTCATTTGATAATAGGTGCGTTCGTTTAAAATCTCCAGCAGAAACCAACCAACTGCCAAATTCCGGCGAAATGTCATCTGTTCGCTCACAAGAGAGAAATATCCCAAATAGTACGCGAACAGAAAATTTGCAGAAACTTGCAAGTTAGACGAACAGCTGATATAATTTTTGTTTACATTCAAAAGTGTAAAATTTAAAACGTACGAAAAGTTATCACAAAGTGTTATACTGCCACAGTTTATTGATTAAACAAATAGCTACTTATTTCTTACAAGTTTAATTAGTCGCATTTTGTAATTTTTAATGTCCAAACCATCAAATTCAATTTTGTGATTTGCGTAAATGCCAACCAGCTGTTTTTGATCAGCTGTTTTCCTGTTGGCAAATTGCTGTTGGCAAAAATTTTTCCAACAGAAACCAGCAGCTTCCCCTCAAAATGAAATGTCACTTTGCTCTCTCAATTTCCCCTACTTTGCAAGTTTTTAGCGTACGCGAACGCAAAAACTTGTAAGTTTTGGTTAAACATGAACAATTAACAGCTACGCGAACGAACCTAATATTAGGTACAATCTGAAATTTCATGTTTCTTCCCTGGTTAGGAAACCACTCAAAAGTGTTGAAGAAAACGTTTTTTTGCGAAATTTTCGGACTATGTTATTCGTGGTATTGCAGTTGACGCGCAATACGCCAAGCGACGATATGTAGTTTCGAGAAATTACGCGATCAGACCTGTGCTCGTATCCACCACGTCGAGGTTAGAAATTGTTTAAATAAATTAACCTTTATAATTATGCTTTGTAAATGAAAGTCAATTACTAGAGGTTTAGCGGATATACGGCTGGTTTTTCGTTGGAAAGCCGCTGTTTGAATACTAGTATATAGGTAATTAACTTGTTTATTCATTACCTGGATTTGTAAGACTGAGTGTATGTTCTGGAACATACTTCCACTTGAGAGCCGGTGCATTAAGTTGGCTTCCCTTTTTGGCTGACGATGGGGTAATATTAACAGGCGACTGCCTGTGCCCCGAAGCTTGCGGGAATTGTTTTGCCCAGTGAGCAGGTCCTGTAAATATATTAAGGAGAGATATTGCCTTTAAATATTAAATTTAATAAGATTTAAAATTAATTTTCATTAGGATTTTAAATTTTGAAATGTAACAACTACGTTTAAACAACGTAACGTTTGGTACTTTAAAAATCCTTGGTTCCATTTTAAAAGCCAATCTTAACTAATAGCCAAATATAAATTTAGTCTAGTAAGTAGCGTGGAGGACTAAACTTACATTTTATTGACTTGTTTTCATACAAATAGAAGAATATTAACAGGAAATATGAAATATGACTACTATTTTCTTGCTACAAAAATATGTACAATAGGCGTATAAAAAATAAATGTGAAGTAGATACATATCGTCACCCTTATGTCAGAAGCATGAATGTGCAAATTTATCAATTTTGAGTTATTGAGTTGACAGGATTAGCCTTTGGATGTACTATGTNAATAAATTAACCTTTATAATTATGCTTTGTAAATGAAAGTCAATTACTAGAGGTTTAGCGGATATACGGCTGGTTTTTCGTTGGAAAGCCGCTGTTTGAATACTAGTATATAGGTAATTAACTTGTTTATTCATTACCTGGATTTGTAAGACTGAGTGTATGTTCTGGAACATACTTCCACTTGAGAGCCGGTGCATTAAGTTGGCTTCCCTTTTTGGCTGACGATGGGGTAATATTAACAGGCGACTGCCTGTGCCCCGAAGCTTGCGGGAATTGTTTTGCCCAGTGAGCAGGTCCTGTAAATATATTAAGGAGAGATATTGCCTTTAAATATTAAATTTAATAAGATTTAAAATTAATTTTCATTAGGATTTTAAATTTTGAAATGTAACAACTACGTTTAAACAACGTAACGTTTGGTACTTTAAAAATCCTTGGTTCCATTTTAAAAGCCAATCTTAACTAATAGCCAAATATAAATTTAGTCTAGTAAGTAGCGTGGAGGACTAAACTTACATTTTATTGACTTGTTTTCATACAAATAGAAGAATATTAACAGGAAATATGAAATATGACTACTATTTTCTTGCTACAAAAATATGTACAATAGGCGTATAAAAAATAAATGTGAAGTAGATACATATCGTCACCCTTATGTCAGAAGCATGAATGTGCAAATTTATCAATTTTGAGTTATTGAGTTGACAGGATTAGCCTTTGGATGTACTATGTTATACTTAATGTGACCAACTATTTCATAGCTCAAAGAAGTACACGTTAGGTTGGGTTAGCCCAACACCGCGAGCCGATTACGAAATTTCGAATGCAGCTAATTTCGGTCCTTAAGAGCTCAGTGTTTTTTCAGAAATGCGAGCCAACATGCTTCCATCTTAGCCTCGCGAAGGTTGGACAGTCCAAAAGAAAGTGTGGAGATGATTCCACTTCATCTTCCTCTTGACAGCTGATAAAAAAAGACGTGTCAGAACCCCCATCACAAGTCCTTGAGGCGTAACGTGGTACTCGGAACCTTGACACCTTTAAGGGGTAGCGCTGGGTCACTCGTGTCTTACGCTGCAAAAAGTATTTTAAAGTGCCCTATAAAGGCATTTTCTGTAGAAAAGAAACGTCTTCTTTTCGTTTTTTTATGTCACAAATGGACCCGGTTTCCCTTAGCCTAATAGCAGTTCGTGCTGCGAAAATTTTGTCGGCAATATCCGCAACATACGTTAAGCGCCAGTGTAAGTGTGGTTCCTAATGCTTCGCTAGTTCCTATTTCACAAGTGTAGCCTTCTCTAGTGAGTTCCACCAGGCAAGAGTTCCGTGAAACAAGTTAGCCTTAAATCTGGTTTCCTAGAGGTAATGAATTAATTCGGGCGAGAGACCTAACCTTTTACCGATCGCCCTCTTAAAGCAGTACAAGGCAACCGACCCTCTCTTACCCTTTCCTCAATATTAGGTTTCCACGACAACCGCCGTTTATCACCCACCTAGTTACATGGTTCAGGTAATCTTGAACCATATCAAAAAGGGTGTATAGCAATCGTCCCTTAACCAAAAGTTCTACATCATCTACATAGGCGATCACCCGACAGCCGACTTTTTCCAGTTTAGCTCAGACAGTCACGAACAATCGCGTTTCTTATGTACGGGTCTATCAGTGTGTCTAGGGTTTTTAGCAAAAACGAAGAGAGACTGATAGGCCCAAAATCCGTTGGGGAAACATGAGAGCTTTTTCCGGCCTTCGGGATGAACGCAACACTGACTACCCTCCAAGCCTTGGGGATGTACCCGATCCTCACGCAGTTCGCATAAATACGATCCAACCAATTGCACGACACCTTCAGAGCCCTTTGCAGCTGCGCAGTTATGATGCCATCAGTCCCCGGCGACTCTAATGGTTTGAGCGAATTTATCGCCCAGGCCGTGTGACGGTCGTCCAGAAGATCGGAGAAATACAGAACCTGAAGTTCAAATATCTCAAAGAAGTACATTTGACTGTACTTCGAAGGACGAAGTACAAGAGCGAAAAAAGAAGTACTGTACTTCCGAAAGAAGTACGGTTGGTCACATTAGTTATACCAAAACCCAGACTACCATGCGTACACGGTAACCACATATTTAGTTCACAATGTCAATTACATGCTGCATTCATGTTAAGTTTCGTAAAAAAATTTCCCAAAATTCTCATTTTTACACATACATGCTTCTGACAAGCGGGAAACGTTATGTACTTGCTGATTTGTTTTACAAAAATGATTTAAAAAGCGGACGTCTCGGTTTCTCAGCTAACCGGTTAATCGTTTCTGCAATTATTTCACGTTGGTTCTCTAAAACAAATTTTCGATGTTTGCTTAGGATGCATAAACCTAGAGGTGAATTTTATAAGAATTTAAACTGACAATTTATTATTATTATTATTTGTTGGGGATTGATACAATATAATCATAACTTAATTAGTACACTGGCTGCTAGGACCTTCGGTGCTTATCTATTGTTTTGATTACAAAATGATTTATTCAATTCCAACTGTATATTTTTAAATATTCTCTGATATATTAATACTACAATTCATAAAATTGTATAGGTTAATCACATTGTCGTAGGTAACATTATTTCTAAAAATTTATTAAAACTAGTAGTAACCCCGAAATTCAGATGAATGCAGTAAATAAATACTTACTAATATTAACACTGAGAGAAAAATCAACCAAAAATTTGTTAATATTACCAAATTCAAACTTGAAAAGGAATCAACGTGATCGTTGAAAATATCAACCAAGGTGTTGTTAATATTAACCACAATTTTGTTTACATTAACCAAACTTTTGGTTGGCGATTTTTCGTTTGAATACGTTGATGTTCTGCAACTCACAGATGCTTTTTCATAATTCGGAGATACAAAACAAAAATTTTTACTGTCATTTTAATATGTTACCTCTGACGGAATTAGCAAATAACAGCAACCAGCTCTACACACTCAGCCACTGCCATACATACGAATTTGTTCTCAAATGTTCAACTTGAGTCACATTTCTTACAATCGGCTTATTGTCCATGAAAAAATCAAACCGTAATGGTTGAAAAAACCATTGTGAAATGAAGAATTTAAATTTTAGTAAGACAACAATTAATCCTGTATTGCTAGAGACCTGATAACCCAGAATAATTTTTAAGTTCTTAAAGTATTTTACTCTACCCAAAGCTTCGTATAGTGAGCCGTGAGAAAACAGTCTTCTTTAAGGTATAGTCCAACTTTTCACAATATCTGTCCGCCGGTTATGGTGAAAAGCATTTAGACACTTTTAAACTAAAGCCTTCTTAACCCTTTCAGTACAAAAATTTAACCACTTGGATCGTTCATTTCAAAAATCACATCATCAAATTTTTAAAGCTTTGAGCTTTGCCGCCATTCAGGGTCCTTTATAATGTTCAGTGATATCCTAGGTGTTTAAAAAAGAAAGTGATCTCAACTCTTTTTATTTTTTGCTTTCGTGAAATATAATTCAAAACTATGAATAATACCTAATACCTTTTCCGATTCTCAATTCTCAATTCTACGGAAAATTGGTTAATATTTTTCAATAGATTACCAATTTTTACTTTTGTGACAAAAAGGGTAAACTGCACTTGAATTTGATATAAAGCTCAATTCGTGGCTGCTACAGGTCGCCCTAATTCTTCGTATTACTGAGCAATTACACTATACGGCAAAAACAACTTTTTTCTGGGTATTGGACCAGACCAATTTTTTTAAGAGATTGAATAAGAAGTAAAAAAGCAATTTCTCTGTTTTCCAAGTTAGCCTCCGAAATGGAGATATGGGCTTTCGATACTCGAAATAGGGCATTTGGTAAAAAATTAGTATAATAGGTTCTTTCCCTAACAATCCGGACCGGATCCGCTAATTAGAGAATAAGCGAAAAGTTTGCTCTCAAAAATGGAACATAATCCAGAAGTACGGGAACGCAAAAAAACACATTTCGTGCCCAGAATTTGAGAAACAGCTGCAAACTCTTGGAACTTGAATTTTTGTTTTCCAAATTTGATTTTAAGAATATAAAGATTGAAAATACATTCACTATTCCTTAAAAGCACCAAGTAAATGCAGGCAACATGTAAACACAAAACAGCTGATATGCACTTTGACACTTTATCCATTTTTACTCGGAGAAGTCCGGCTGTTTCGGGCAGAAAGAAGAAGAAACTTTCGATCCAATACGTTCCAGTTTTCGCTCTCTATTACCCATTTTGTTGAGTACGGGAATGATTTCTGGGCTATTTTGGGCACCCGCGGGATCCCGCGTACGGGAAAGAACCTAATGTTACCATTAATGTTACCAATAACGACTTTTTTGGAAATATTTTAGCAGTTGCCCCATAAAGAATTACGTATTAAATAAACAATTTACTATTAGTTTTAGAGTCTAAGGAAATCGAAAAAATATAGTATAGTACATTTGTGCATCTTTGGCCAGCTTGCGCATGGCCAGGATGAGTAACATTGATGACAGCGCAACTAGCAATATATGAGTTTCAACCGTCCAGCTCTACATCCCTTTGGCAGTAGCTCAGAGACAGTTGTGAAATTTGTAGGGCGGAACTAGCGCTTTGTCAGACTGTCCCTAAATTTTGCTGCAGGGTAGCTTTTTGCCTAGATTAACATATATGATCCTTTTCTCCGCGCAGTGGACCAGGGACCAATCTAATCGAAAAATCATATCTATGATCCAGCTTTTTGCCTAAATAAGGATCCTGTTTTCCAATTTTCATGCAATTTCGAATATAAATAGCTTTGGGCAAGTTTTTTTGCGACAATCAGAAACAACAGATACAGCCAAAATATAATAATAATATAACATATCTATGCTAATATATATTTTGAAAGCCGTTTTTTAGTGTTCGCAAAGCTCAAGAACGGCTGAACCGATGTTTTTTAAACTTCAGACACCTGCCGCACGTGCCTCAAGGATGGTTTCTATATGAAAAGGGGGTGTGGCACCTCCAACACAAACCGAATTTTTTCATACTCGATATCTCTGGAAGTGTTCATGGTAGAGTTCCGGAGCTTCGTATGGAGATATACGAAATCAATCGCATACTCTTGGAGAAAAATTGGAGTTATTTGAAAAGGGGGCGAGGCACCTCTCATATAAACCAAATTGTTCATACTGCATATCTCTGGAGGTGTTCATGGTAGAGTTCTGGGACTTGCTGTGGAGATATACGAAATCAATCGCATACTCTTGGAGCTATTTGAAAGGGGGCGGGGCACCTCCCATACAAACCGAATTTTTCATACTGCATATCTCTGGAAGTATTCATGGTACAGTACTGGAGCTTCATATGGAGATATGTATGTATATGAAATCAAGCCCATACTCATGGAGAAAATTGGGGCTATTTGCAAAGGGGCGTGAGGACGTACCGACTTTTAGCTATCTTTGAATGTATTTACAATTCTTCTGTAGGTACGTTTGTGAGTGAAATCTTCCTAAAGTTGTACGGATTTTGACAAAATTTTTTGTGTGTGTTTGCGTGGGCCTCTGGATGGTTTAGTGTAACAATTTAATCCGCCAGTTGGCGCTGTAGTTGAGTTATTACTAAAAATCTTATTTATGATCCGATTTGGCTAATATTTTATATATGTATTGGTAATGGTAAGAGCAATACTATTGCAAAAACGTGCTGCCAAGTGGCAGCTAAAGTCGAGTTATTACTAAAAATTGCCACTCACTCATATATTGTTGCCGCCAGGGATTGAAGAGGCAAAAATTCTACAAATTTATTTCGTTTCGCGAATAACTGTGCTATGAAATGCTGCACAGCTAGAGAATCAAGAACTTCTTCATGGATGTAACACTTTCCTTAGGTTATTTAAAGCGGCAAATGACCACCAAACCATAATCTTAGCAGATGAATGTGCCAACGAAATTCGTAAACCTGAATTGTTGGTGAAAATGTTGGACCAAAAAGTTTCAATAAAAAATAAAAATTTTGTGCGGGACAAAGTTCGCCGGGTCTGCTAATTTAATATATAGCTCAATTCTGTAGCTACTACAGATCGCCCTAACTAACGCATGGACCGTAGCAGTTACAGCTTTTATTAAAAAATGTATTTTTTGACTTTTATTTAATTACTCCTTAAATTACCGTTATTTCTGACTTTTATTTTATAAATCAAAAATAACAATTATTTTTGACATTTATCTAAATAATCTGCAAATAACAGTTAATTTTGATTTTTAAATTATATGTCTTAGATACCAGTTTTCCGAGACTTTTATTTATAAAAGTCTTAAATAAAAATCTGTCACTAATCTTTATTTTTTAAATCATATTTATAAAAGTCAGAACATTTCTTACATAGCGAATTTTTCGATGCCAGTTTTCATCCATAACTTTTATGGTCTGATTATGGCAACTTAACGTAACTTACGGCTCTCTCTTAAAAATTGTGTTAAATGGGTGTTGCTTATAATTGAACAGCCGAAACTTAGCGTAACTTAATGTCAACCAACGAAATCTGTTTCTGGCGGGATATCGAGCCAGTGCACATCTTCTATCAAATCTAGTCTATGCTAATCTCCCAAAAATGTGTGATTAGATATCACTTGGTATTCGAAAATTTGAAACAAAAAAATTAAAAAAGGGAAAAAGAATTCAATACATCCTTTGCCAGTTATTTCGATATACATAATTTTTCAAATTATAAAATAAAACGCATGTTTTCCTTCTAAAGGCCAATAAACTCACACTCACACTAGAATTGTTCGGAAACAAGTTTCTCTATATAGAGAATGGTTCTATACCGAACTGTTTCGTGTGCACAAACTAAAAGAGTTTACAATTTGTATCTCAGTAAATACACAAGATTGAGTAAAACGGGTCAAAAACCGTCTCCTAAAAGTCGGTCAAAAATACTGTTGACTATTTTTATCACTGGTTAATCCATATTTAATTTATTTTATTTATGGTTAATACATATTTTATCAAAAACATCGTTAAATTATGACATATTTTCATCTTTTCTTAGCGGGTGGCTTTACATTTTATACAATTGTTTAGTATCGTGATTTTTACACATGTGCCGCTCTATATTTGTATCTGTAGATAAAGAAATAGTATATATTTAAATTGGTGGGGTATGTATAAGATATAATAAAGAAGAATTGTACAGTTTTTCAACTACTCGAAAGACTTTCGGAAAACGAAATTAGTTAGCCTTTTGTAGCTAATCAAATGACTCAAACAAACATTCAGCTATTGAGGTTTGCTCACAGCATTGCAATAGTGCTAATTCTTAGTTATTGACACTCCCAAAACTTATAAGTTAAAATGATCAAATTTCTTGGCACGTATGACGTTTTTTAATCAGGTGATGTGTTAATTTGTATTAGATGGTTACTTTATTGGTTCGCAAATAAATAATTTGCAACTTGCCTAAACAATTTTTTACACGCCACTTTTTTAAAATCTCACGAAATTAAAGTACAAAGATACAAAGCAGCAACAAATACAAATTAATGATAATTATCATGTCGTAAATCGTGTGAGTAAACCACTTAAAATATTTACAAATGTACGTACATATGTACGTATATACTTGGTTACATACATTATTTTATATTCACACATACACATGTATGTATTTGTGCCTCTTCCTGACATGAGAAGAGATATGCAGATTTTAAAATTATATATATAAACTTAAATGCAGAAAAACAAAGCAATTTGGAAAAATTTACAACTTTGTGTTTGTTACTCGTATGTAGCATAAGAGGAGTAAACAAAATGTTTGTGAAATTTTTGATAGAACGCTACTGAATAATTACAGTGGTCCACAAAAATTTGCGTCATAGTCAATAAGAGCTGATTCCTATAGTTTTTTAAATGCAGAATCAGAATCTGACCTTTGGAATTTTGGAATGGCTGTATTTTTGAGATATTTTGACTTAAATGTGTCAAAAAATTATTTATTAGTATATGTTGAACCGTTATAATATAAAAACATTACATTATGGTAGTAGTTGTTTTTGAAAAGTTTTTAAAATGCATAGGTAATAAAAAAGTCGAACATTACCGCATAATTCTTCAAAAACGTTTAAATAACTGAGAAAATTTCATGTTATAGCTACACGATGTGTACAGTTTTTTAAACTTGTTTTTGTAAATTATGTTTATAAAAGTTACATTTTTACCTTTTGTGCTAGAAGAGAAATCCTTAGCTTTTTTTACATCTTATTCAAAAGATTCTACCAGACCTTGTTATTCCATTATAGATGTCAAAAGAATGAGTGCCAAAAATGAGTATTTTGCCACTTTTAAGTCAAAATATCAAAAACTGGAGCCAATCTAATATTTCTTATCTCAGATTCTCACTCTACGAAAAAAATCCCATAAGAATCAGGGTTCAATTTCCGTGCTGAAAACATTTTTTGAAATTTTGTTGACCTGTCTTGAGCTTAGAATCCAGCTCTCAAGAAAAATCACAAGAAATAATTTTCATTATTTCTGTTGCTTGAAAAGGCACTTTGCCTTTGCTGTAAATTTTCTTGAAGAAATAAATTTACGAACATTTTTTTCTCGGGAGCTGCAAACTGATTTAAGAAATTTTGATAGAAGAAAATTTCTTTCCCGTTTTTTTTTTCAATTTATATGTATGTATGCAAGGCGTATTCAATAAGGCGGTATCGGTACGCCAATAACAAAATGTACATGTATTTTGTTTTTGCTTTTGCGGCGAGGACTGTCAAAAATTTCATACGAAGGATGTGAAAGAGAACAGAAAACAATAAACAATCAACTGTTCTAACCAATCAACAGCAGCCATTTGACATATGAAGCCGTGAGGCGAAGAAAAGTAAAAGGGTGCTGCTATAACCTGTTAAATACGCCTTGTATGTATGTATGAATTTTTCATTTTTCTTGAGAGCTGTAAACAGCTCTTCATAGTAAAGCGAAAAATCCCTAATCCCTTTAAACAACTTTTTAAGAGGTGGGCCAAATTTCTTTTGAGGTTAGACTATCTACCACATTTGGATACTACTAACTTCTAAAGCATGCTGATTGAGGCTGTAAAAAGGTATGGAGTTAGAAAAAACGTTCGCCATCCTTGTTTTCAAATTGGCAGCGGTTCCACTGCACTTGGGTTCCAAAAACCAATTTTTAATTTCCTTGCCACTAGTCTCAAGGTACTAAAATATAGTGCACCACCCCTGCAGGGAAACCGCGGACTAGTGAATCAAATTTCTAGTTCCGTACTAGGCCTTTATCGCCAAAAAGGAACTAGCCCGATATGAACTAGATCCCCACCAGTCCAAAATCGGCGAAAAGTGGTACTTTTAAAATACCAATATTTTCAGTTTTTTTCACTAGAAATCGATATCTAAAGTGACGAATTTAGAAATGGTTCGGAACTATAGAAAAAGGGATGTAGAACGAACTAGATCTTATTTGTCGAATTTAGAACAAGTTCGGAACTATCGAAAAAGGGATGCAGCGAGGGGCTTGTTTACTTTGCATAGGTATGTGTTCAGCGGCTTTTTCGTTCAAATACGCTTCTATTCTGCGCCTCGCAGATGCTTTTTCATAGCTTGGTAATACAAAACTAAAATTTGTGTTAACATTTCAACACTTGGGGCCGTCTGCAATCTAAGAAATAACAGCGAGCACCTCTGCAAACTCAGCTACAGCTAAAGGTATGTAAACGTACATTTCTAACAATCATTCAAACAAATTTAATTTCAAATTGAAAACACATTTCTTCCAAAATAACTTAAAATCGCACACACGGAAGAACCAAAAAGATTGAAAAATCATGATACTTTTTTCTTTCGTCTGTCGATTTTAGAACTGGTTCGGAACTATAGAATTTAGGACTAGTTCGGAACTATCGAAAAAGGGATGCAGCGGGGGGCAATTGACACTTCCTAGGACATCGCCATGTTAAATTCGCCAGTTGCTTGCATGCAAAAGAGATTTATCGCGAACCAGTACTGGGTCTAAATGTACTAGAAGCGCACCAGTTCAGAACTAGAGATTTTCCCCACAGGGACTGTGCAGACAACATCAATCATACTCTTATTTACATATGTATGTATATGTAGTTCCAAAGAATGAAGGAAATAAGTATTTATGTGCATAGAATGTACTCGTACATACTACATACATATACATAGTATGTATGTATGCATTTATCAAACAGATTTTTGAAGCTCTCTCGCTCAGGTGTGATGATAGCATTTTTATGTCGAGGGTTTTATTTGCTCTGTGACGTTAAATGTTTATAAATGAATTCAAGAATAATAATCTAAATAAGTACCATTCATGCCTGAAAAAGTTTGGATGTCATAACGTTTGATTTATTTACAGAACGATATCTCTATTTTTGGCTTGAAAACACCCCTTGGAACGGTGTTTGCCACGCTTCAACGTATTCAAATATTTACAAAACTTTATCTGTCATTTGCGCGGATGACGTTTTTATTACTCGCTTAGAAGAAATAACCCAAAGGAACCGAAATAAGTAAAGCAACATATTTTTTTACGAAGAAGTGATTTTAAGACTGCAGAGATGGACATTGTTACTACCCAGCATCTTACATTTGGATATCAGCGGCAGTGATCGTAAAATACGGACAATTAGAAACTTAAAAAATAAAAATGTGTTGCATATGATCGCGTAATTCGTGATGGGATGATTACTTACTACTAATCGAATAGAATCAAATAAAGTTTTTTTTTTTAAACAATTGAAGTTCACGAAATACCAGTTCACGGCGATAAGCTGATAATTGGCGATAATTATCACAGATTGTCAAGTTTTGGCTTGCAAAATTGGGGACATTGAGATATTGAGACATTCACATTTTAGTTTATGGCGAAACTGCTAAAACCTCCTCAATTTTCGAAATAACGAAATAGTTTATGAAGTATTTCAAATTGAAATTAACTAGCTACGGTTCCAAACATTTAGAAAGTAAGGAGATTTTTAGTCTTTCACATCTCCTTAATAAATTTTTTCAGGAAAATATTTAGTAAATAATATTTATTTGATGTTTTATATTTCCTGTTTTTGTATATAGAGCAAGGCGAATTAATATTTAAGGTTCATGTATTTTTTTTTTTTTTGCTTTGTCGGCATAAATTATCAAAATCTGTAAGAGTGTGTGGAAATGCAAACAAAATTTTTCAATTTGTCATTCGAAGCCGTGAGGCGAAAAACATACACAAAATCAGAATCAGCTGATCTAGTAGCACCACCTTATATAAATTCGCCTTGATGATAAGTCGACCTAAGCGAATATTGATTTACACCACATACATATGTATCTGTATAAGTGTGTATATAAGTATGTAGATATAAATAGGTTCATTTGTAAGAGATCGGTATGAAGTAGTACCAATCCCATACGGATTACTCCTATTCAAATACTATCGCAATTTACCACAAAGCCCAAGTCAACAAACTGTTATAACAGAGTGAAGCACGGCCTTGCTATTAAAATGTTTGATTAAGTGCTCGGTCTTTTGTCTTCATACATATGTGTATGAGTATACTAGGCTGATCGGCATATTATTAATGCGGGTTCTCCGTACTTATTCGTACTTGTTTCTTTAATTGATTACAATTTTAGGATCAGATCTTTAATCTACAGTAAAATGAAATGTAAAGTATTAACAGAATTTTTTATTGAATTTTAATTGAGAAATCAAAACATTGTATGAGCGTGGAAAAAAACTCTCGATTGCACCCAAATATGTTTCTTTCTATATTCTGTTATAATTTTGAAAGATTTATATTTTTCGAGTTTAACAAATAAAAATTATAACTAAAAGTTGAGTTTTAATTTCTTGCTCAAAATAAAATTATTATTTTCATGTGCCAACCTAAGTGAAAAAAATGGTTAAAATAAATGTCTAAGCAAAATTAAAGGCTGAAACATATACATACAGTAAAATTTCATGGGAAATATTTTCGTAGAACATTTTAATCCATTAGCTCCCGCCTGAAAAGGTCGTTTTGACTCTTCTTCTTCTACTTCAAGAAACCCCGCAAAAAGAAAATTTGCAAGTTCGTTAGAGGAATGATATATTATAGAAAATAATTTTTCCCAAAATTTTATTAGGGGTCTTCTCAGGCAAAGGCTTCATGCCATCATCGCAAAAGTCTCTAAAAAATTAACACTAAAAATCAACAAAAAAACTTGGTTGTTTTTTACAAAGAAAAGTTTAAAATTGAGTTCGGCTGTTATTCCTTTTTGGCATTGATTTTTTGTTTTAATTTTATAGAGACTTTTACGTTGGTGGCATGAAGTTTTTGCCTGAGAAGATCCCTAGTAAAATTTTCCGAAGAACAATTTTCTAGAATATATTAATCTTCTAATGACCTTCCAAATTTGCTTTTTGCGGGACTTCTTGAAGTAAGGGTCAAAGCGACCCTTTCGCGTGGGAGCCATGGGTTAAAATGTTCTACGAAAATATTTCCCATAAAATTTTACTATTGTAACTAACTATTAAATTTTATAATTTATTATAAAATTAATACAACAAATAATAACAATATTTCTTAACCTTTAATTTCGCTCAGACATTTATTTTAACCATTTTTCCAATTTTTTGAAAATTACTTAGGCTATGACATGAAAACTTTAGTAGGCCAAAAAATAACGAGCTCACTTTTGCAAATACATCGAGTGTTTTATTACTGGATGCAGGGGCGGATCCAGCGGGGGGTTTTGGGGGTTAAGCTAAGTGTCAGTCAGTGGCGGACTAACGGGGGGTGTTTTAATATGGCGCATATGTATGTATAAAATGGTGTCTATGTATTAAAACACTCCCCGTGGGTCCGCCACTGACTGACACGTAGTTTAACCCCCAAAACCCCCCCGCTGGATCCGCCACTGACTGGATGGGTATACTTCCAGAAAATGTTAAAAAGTCAGGGCTTCGGTTTCGACTGTCGCACAGTGTTACTATTGAGTTTTACTTTTTCACTTAAGGATAATGAGTATTCAGAAAACTCAAAAGCTATACTATCGGGAATCCAATGTATCCTTTCAGAGGTAGTGACACTGTAATAAAAAACATGAGTCTTAAAGTTTTCAGGTCAATATTCCAGCTGCTTCCGCCTATGTGGCATTTTAAGTTTTAAAAATATCATGATTTTCTTTTAAGTGACAAAATAAAACTCAATAAAAATTACACAACAAAATTTGGACGAGTTTGGTTTCGAAAGCCTCATCTTATGGATTTTTGATGCTGATTTCAAATCCATGTAGGTACATCATTTTTCCAGCACGTTTAGTTTTTGAGGAAAAAATCTATTGAAGTGACAAAGAATGGCGAAAATGGCCATTTTCAAAAATTAAAAAATGTTCATTTGGTCAGTTCAAGTAACTTAAGTGAAACACATTTTTTTATTTGACTGACAGAAGGGAAAAATTATTTTTCATGCAAATTTGCTGGTGAAACCGACAGTAAGTAAGCAAGCTTAATGAAAGTGTTTAATGGAATTTCTGTTGACATAGTTAATTCAAGGCGCATCCATATAAGGTGGTAGCAATTGTATATATGTAAGTAAAAATCCCGTGTATTTTGTTATTGCTTTTTGGTATATCAGGATGTCAAAAGGAAAGAGAATAGGAGATAATTTTCGCCATTTCGTTTTGCTGAAATCATAAAGTTGCACCATACATTATATGTATTTGGCACGGGGAATTTTTCCCAATGTACATATGGATTTTTTTTACTTAAATTTTTTCTCGAATTTTTTATAAAAACATAGTTCGTGCAAACTTCGTGCAAAACTCAGGAAAATACAATAAATTTGATAACAAGTTGACACTGTTGTATAACTAAGTGCCAGTTTGAAGTTGGTAAAAAATCGCGTTGATTGTTGGCAGTTTCTTCCAAACAAAAAAATGTCGAACATACTTTGTGTACTCATTTTGTTTAAGCAGCCACGGCTTGAATTCTTTGTTTAAAATTAATTCGTAACTAAAATTTTTGACTTTATTGTCAATTAAATAGCATATTTAAAATATACATATGTATATGAATGTATGTACATTAGGCTGGGCCAATGTTTATTTTAATAAATAGCATGGTATTTCCTGATTCTGCAGATAATTCTAGGAGAGAGTATAGAAGAAACCATGGCTCGGAAATGAGTTTCATGCCAGCGCATTATTAAATGAAAAAATTACCTTTTAACAATATTATTTTTTTTTTAACTTTTCTTAAAACTTTTGCATATAAAATGTCTGTATTTAAGTTTCTTACATTTCCTTTTTTGTATAAACCATTTTTAAAAAGCAAATCGTTACCCAAAGGTGAAAATATGCCAAGTCCATTTTTTGAAGTTGTTCACGAGAGACGAAAAATCGATATAGTTTCGCATTATCTGTCATTCTGCATCAAAAACTAAGTTTTTAATAAAGTGGACTTGGCACGTTTTCACCTTTAGGTAGAGAAATACATCTGTTTTGTTAATTTTTAACTTAAAAGTTTAACAAACATTAAAAAGAAACGGTTTTTGTATTTTACCAACAAAAACTTGATATGAAGGCGTCTAGGACTTACCATTGATTTTTGCCTCTTCCATACAAAAATGACTTTTTTTCAAAAAAAAATTATAAAAATCGACGGTAAATCTTAGCTAATTGCACTTTATTTTAATAAAATTGAATGTACCATGAAACTCTATACTCAAAATCTTTCTAAGAAATCCATCTAAAAAGGCTTAAATTTTTACAAAAGTTTGCTAATTTTTTTCTAAATATTGCACAGAGTTTGAAACTTAGATCTATACGACTGTTGTTAAAGAGTAAACCATATCTTAAAAAAAAAACTAAGATTAAAATGATGGTGCGTTTTTAATTTTGACACGGATTTTGGACGGTAAAAGGAGAACACTTTCTAAAATAGCATATAACGGAAAAATTTAATTTTGAGAACTAGTAAATTTTTCTTTTAAAAATGCGCAGGCCCATTTCCGACTTATAGTTTCTTTTAAATTTTCTCTTAGAATTTTCTGGAGAAACCGAAAATACCATGCGATTCGTCGAAAAACTGTCGTCGAAACAATTTGACCACCTTAATGTACATATTTTAAAAGTTCTAATTTTTTTCTTAATGAGATGTATAAAATTTTTTCTTCCCAAAAACCGGGACATTATGCGTCCCGGCATATATTGTACCGGGACCGGGACATAGCTCTTAAATCCAGGACAGTCCCGCCGAAAACGGGACGGTTGGCAACCGTATATACCAAATCAGCTGTTCTAGTAACACCACCTTGTATAGATGCGCCTTGCGTTTATTCAATCAATATTTTATATCCGAGCGCACTTGTGCACAAGGGTATTATAACTTTGTTCACATAACGGTTGTTTGTAACAGGCAAAACGAATCGAGATAGATATAGACAAATGTATACATAAATGATCAGAATAAAAAGAGAAATCGATTAAACGGTGACTGTCTGTCCGTCCGTCCGTCCGTCCGTCTGCGTGCACTTATTTCGGGCGTAGGACGGATGGTATCGATTGGCAAAATCGGACAATAACCACGCCTACCTCCCATATAACGGTAATTTTCAGAAATACGAAAACTGCGATATTTTAGTAACTAATGAAGATTATTCACTCAAAATTGATACATGTTTACAATAAGTTTTAGACGCAAAATAAGAATATTATAAATTTTTGGTAAATGGGGAGAGCCACGCCCACTTATTGTTACATGTGTATATCTGGGTAACCGCTGCACCTATTTCTTCCAAACTTTGCACGGTTATTGGCCTTGGTACAACATACCAAATGGCCGAGAATTTTTAAAGTCGGACAATAACCACGCCCACATCCCATATAACGGTAATTTTCAGAAATACGAAAACTGCGATATTTTAGTAACTAATGAAGATTATTCACTCAAAATTGATACATGTTTACAATAAGTTTTAGACGCAAAATAAGAATATTATAAATTTTTGGTAAATGGGCGTAGCCACGCCCACTTATTGTTACATGTGTATATCTGGGTAACCGCTGCACCTATTTCTTCCAAACTTTGCACGGTTATTGGCCTTGGTACAACATACCAAATGGCCGAGAATTTTTAAAGTCGGACAATAACCACGCCCACATCCCATATAACGGTAATTTAGAGAAATACGAAATCTTCGATAAATCAGTAAATATTAAAGCTAATGTATTCATAATTGATGCTTACAACAATTATTTACCAAGAAATATGTTTATTATAAAATTTTGAAAAATGGGCGTGGCTACATAAGTATCTCGGTAACCGTTTTACCAATTTGTACCAAACTGGGTATGGTTATTGTGCTTGCCACATAGAAGCAAAACGTTGAAAATTATTGAAATCGGACTAAAATTATAATATAATGGTAAATTTCAGAAATGTTTGAAACTTCAATATTTACACCCCGGCTTACCATGGAGCGGTAGCTTTCGGAAAGATGAAAAACATATATTTAATTATATTGCGCCGGGTATTTAATTTTCGGCTCGGCCCGAACTTAGACTTTCTTACTTGTTTTTTTATATTTTTTTTTTGTTTTTCTGTGATTTTGTTTTCTCATTCCTACTTAACTCATCCACATGAGGTAGAATAAATCAGACGCAAAGGATTTTCGTTGATTACGGTCTCTGACAGAATACATAACTGCTCGTCATTTTATAAAAATAGAGCATATTCTATATGGAAATCCGATTTTAAAACCTTATATAAATTAAAAAAATTGCAATAATGGGGTGCGATATTCACTGCAGGTTAATAATATTTCTGTGAAATAGCGTTGATTTTTTTAATTTTTGCTGCTGCGCATTTTCTTCCATACAAAGTATGCTCGACAAAATTTTTAGTCAATAAAAGATTTTTAATAAAATTATGTAGCATTTACGTTTTAATGACAATCGGACAATTTGGCATAAACAATTAGAAAATGAGTCCCTGGCACAATGGTATTTTCTTCCATATGAATGTTCCGTTTGGAGACACTTTTTTCATTCAATTTTAAGGATGCTATTTTCAAAAGGATCGATAAAATATATACTTATTTATGTTTATGAATATATTAGAATAGCTATTACGTTTATGAATCGCTTTTTAAAATGAAAAATGTACAAAACCCTCAAATGAGTCAAATGCGTCGATTTTACTCCAAAATTTACGAATTCAACGCCTGTTTCACGAGTTACCATTCCACATTTTCTTCTTAATAGGTCTTATGTCTTATCTATTCTCTTACAATGTATTAAAAAAAATACTCGTATGTATGTATATACATATAAAAGGTTTCTCCAAAAAAAAAACAATAAATATGTAAAACCCGGAAAAAGTGTAAAATAATCAACCACCTTAATGAGTGCATACAAATACAAACCAGCATAAGAAATATGTACATACCCTGCAGTGAAAAATTATCAATTGTTAAAACTAACCAACTTATAGTTAGCTTTTTGGCGAGATTTCGATTAATACCTCACTTTTAATTAGCTATGACAAAACCAACTTAAAGTGAATTGTAAAGTCGTGCAGGAGTCATGCAGACGCAATCGGGAGTTGGTTTTCTTTACAAGTTTCTATTAAATATCCTCATACAAAAATTACTTTCAATACACTTTTTTTCTGAACTTCGCAGATTCTTTTTCATATTCAGGACAAATAAAAGGAAGATCGAAATTTTATACTATCATTTTGAAGTTATGTCTGACGGTGTTCGAATATGGGGCCACCCAGAGCAGAATATGTAAACAAATATGAAATGTAATAAAATAAAGTAAATAAATAAGTAAATAAAAAAGTAAAAAAACAAAAAAATATTTTGTTTTTCTTATTGATATTTTATGTCCAAAAGTAGTTAGTTACAAGTTAGTTGACATGTAATGCAGAGGTATCCAGGTCTGACTTTTTTGCGGCCATCGCCCCACAAAAGTAGTTAGCTTTTTTCGAACAAAATACACAGTTAATAGTTAGCACTAGTGTTCGCGTAAACAGACTAAAGTTAGGTATAAGCTAACGTCACTCCCTGCAGGGTAGTTTAATCTGCACTATGCGTCGTGTGTTGCTGTAATAAATAATAAAGTCTGAGTAAGAAAAATATACAAATGTATGTACATTTTATCACGTGCTGGAGTCCTATCATGTGATTGAAAAGCAAAACAAACAAAAAGTAAATGACAAACAAGAAAAATATGTAAACAAATACATATTTATATGTACATATGTACATAGGTATACGTCCGAAAAGCGAACATTGTTTAAATTTTTTATAAAATTTTATATATTTATACATACGTGCGAATAGATGCATTTCTTTTTTCAAGAAGCGAGTTTTTATCTGGGCTCGAATCGTAATCGTTCACCGATCGAAACCCATACGAAAGAAAACTACGTCATACGTCAGTCGTATAAGCTGAATGGGAGTACGTTCACGTATGTCATAATGCGAAAAATGTTTTTTTCTTTTTTACGTAATGACTAATACGAAATCGTACGCGACGATTCGAGTTCTGGTCTTGGTCTGGTTTTAATCGCACTTCAAAAAAAGGGAGCAAAATGAAGAGGGCACCTTTTAAGGGTTTTTTTAAATGAGGCTTAGGGGCTGTCCATATATTACGTAATAAATTGTCCCTCACATAATAAATTGTAAGATTTAATTGATCCCCCTCCCCCCGCCGCAGATCTTACGTAAGATTAAAAATCCCCTAGACATGTTTTTTCAATTGAACATAAAAAAGATAATATTTCCATCAAACAAATAAAGGATGTGTGCCTAGTCAGTCTTAAAAACTTCATTACATAGTTATACTAGTCATTCTTTTTTGTCGTTTTCTTTGGTCTACGGTCCAGCCAGCCAATCTGAAAGAGGAGTAGCCACAGGAATATCTCGTACATCTTTTTCACTCAAAGGTATTTCATTTTCACAGTCCACTGAAATTTCTTCTTGATTCACCCACTCAACAATATCCTATCAACCCAACGAAAGCTAAATGGCATTTTTAGTGAAAAAGTGTGAATTTGTAGCTATTGTCTTGTGGAAATTGTTTTATGTAAACGCCGTGTAAGAAACGTATCGTAATTTGTTTGAAGTCACGGTAGAAGTGAGGGTCACAATAGTGTTTGAACTGCATTTTTCGGTTATAATAGACCACGTTTTTTTCATAAAAATAGAAAAATTAAAGCAAAATTTGTAAAAAATTGTAATATCCTCCGTATTTAATGTATATTTTTCATTTCAATGCAATTTAGTACTTTAATTCGGTGGATTTTCGTATTTTATAAAGAACAATTTTGAATAAGAATACAAGAAAAATAATATTACGTAAGAATCTACGGGACGCCCCCTCCCCCCATATAAGAAAAAGTAAGAAAATTCGAGACCCGCCCTCCCCCACAAAGGTCTTACGTAATATATGGACAGCCCCTTATTGATAAACAACACGAAAAATATGCATATTCTTTTATATTATTTATTATTTTACGTGTATACAAGGAAATGATTAGATTGAATCCATATAAGAATATCATTTAATTTACTTATCTCATGCTAATGCTATTCAGTAATATGTCGTTTATTATAATATAATATATATTATATATATATAATATAATATTATTATGTATTTGGAGTTAATACTGCCATAAAATATTTTTTAAATAATGAGGCTGTCTCCTCTGGCATGAGTCTCTTTTATTTCCAAATCATTACTCATATCAATATCCATCATTCACAATCATGAAGAAATACCAATTTCCTAATAAGGTTGCGCAAATTGGATATTTTTTTCTCGTAAGATTTATGAAGTAAAAAAGACTGACGCTTTACATTAATGCGTTTCAGAAGACAGCCTTCATCTCACTTTTTACCATACTTGCTATCGTAAAGAGAGACTGCCGACAACTATATGGGCGTAAAATCTGAAAAAAAACCCCAAACATTTTCCATTAAATTTTGGTTCGGCAAATAGGGCGACCGCTGCAAAAAAAATTAATATTTTGCAGGGACGTGAACCGGATGAAAAATTTGGTCGGTTCGGTTCAGCGGTTCGAACCGTTTGGATTGGTTCGTCAAAGCGGTTTTTTTTTTGGTCTTTGCACCGGGGTTTCGGTTCGGTTCAACGGTTCGAAAAACAAAAAAATAACGCGCAAGTTTAAGTGTAAAGTGCAACGACGCGCAAGGTTAAGGGTCAAGTGTCTGTCAAATGAGATGGGTTGCCTTTACATTTGATAATGTCACATGGTAAACAAACACGGTGGTATTACCATGTTTAACAAGAAGAGAAAAAGTGGGTACATTTATCTATTGAAAATTGGTTGAAACGAACCTTTAAACCTTTATAGAAAGCGGTTCGGTTTTCGGTTCGGATCAAGCATTTGTGGAAATTTCGGTTCGGTTAATGGTTCAGTTAATTTATAGAAAAACAGCGGTTTTCCGGTTCAAAACCGGTTTGGTTCAAAATCGGTTCCAGTCCCTGATATTTTGCCTCGTTAATTCTTGTTTCACACCTCCTTTGGGGCACTATTTTGTTATTACTTGTATATTTCTAGAAATCAATCCAACAATGTGCGGTAGTTGTAGGAAGGAAATAACGTTTACTTGTTTGAATGCGTATTAGAGGTTTACGCCGAGAGGCTTTGCGGCGGCAGCGTGGTCAACTTCAAAAAGAATCGGCGGCGGCGGCGACGCCGGCGCGCCTGGAAACGCGCAACTGCCCATAAGGTAGATACCAAAGAGGCATGAGGCTACTAATCTTATCATGTCATCAGATTATAATTCTATTTAATTCATTCATTGAATTCAAATAATGAGTGACTGCTGCTGATGGATGGGGAACAGAAGAAAGTCTATATAGTACATATATTAGGTTTCCCATCGAAAATGTTTTTTTTTTTTTTTTAATTTAAAGACCCTACCCCCTAACTTGATTCGTTTTTATGAGAAATATTATTGCCTATTTTTATAGATTTTTTAAAGGCCATTTAGAGGTCGCGGCCTGTCGATTTAGGTCAGAAAATACGATTTTCTAGACTCATGAGTTTTTGAATGACTATTTTTGGTTGAATTTCAAAGAATTTTTTAAATTTTGACCATCGATAATTTCCACAATTTGAAAATAACTATGTAGTACCAACGCACAAAAAAACGATTTTCGATGGGCACCCTAATATACATACATCTCTATGTACTCTACAAATCCGTATGTACTATTCCAATTTAAAGAAATAAAAAAATTAAAGGTTAAGTTATTGGGGTAATTTATGTCGCTATCAATAAATTTTTGCAATAAGCTTATCAACCGTTATGTTAAATTACGAAGTTCTTACGATTTTTTGCGGGTTATATATTGAAAACAAGGTTGGCCTACTTTTTTCCAAAAGTTTAACCCATCAACTCCCACCAGAACGGGCCTTTTTGACCCACTGTTTGAAAAATGGCTTATAAATAGTTAAAATTTCCACTAATATATTAAGCGCCAAATTTTTCTAAGGAAAACAGAATGTAATGCAAAATAATAGTAATTTTTACCAAAAAAGGGCACTTTATCTTTGTGTAGAAAATATTGCGATGCGGAGGAAAACCTTCCTGGGGTTTGACCACTACTTAGGAATACTAACGTAATTTTCACACAGCCACCTAGTTCTTGTATATGTCTGTGGGGCCCCAGAATAAAGTAACNCTAATCTTATCATGTCATCAGATTATAATTCTATTTAATTCATTCATTGAATTCAAATAATGAGTGACTGCTGCTGATGGATGGGGAACAGAAGAAAGTCTATATAGTACATATATTAGGTTTCCCATCGAAAATGGTTTTTTTTTTTTTTTAATTTAAAGACCCTACCCCCTAACTTGATTCGTTTTTATGAGAAATATTATTGCCTATTTTTATAGATTTTTTAAAGGCCATTTAGAGGTCGCGGTCTGTCGATTTAGGTCAGAAAATACGATTTTCTAGATTCATGAGTTTTTGAATGACTATTTTTGCTTGCATTTCAAAGAATTTTTTAAATTTTGACCATCGATAATTTCCACAATTTGAAAATAACTATGTAGTACCAACGCACAAAAAAACGATTTTCGATGGGCACCCTAATATACATACATCTCTATGTACTCTACAAATCCGTATGTACTATTCCAATTTAAAGAAATAAAAAAATTAAAGGTTAAGTTATTGGGGTAATTTATGTCGCTATCAATAAATTTTTGCAATAAGCTTATCAACCGTTATGTTAAATTACGAAGTTCTTACGATTTTTTGCGGGTTATATATTGAAAACAAGGTTGGCCTACTTTTTTCCAAAAGTTTAACCCATCAACTCCCACCAGAACGGGCCTTTTTGACCCACTGTTTGAAAAATGGCTTATAAATAGTTAAAATTTCCACTAATATATTAAGCGCCAAATTTTTCTAAGGAAAACAGAATGTAATGCAAAATAATAGTAATTTTTACCAAAAAAGGGCACTTTATCTTTGTGTAGAAAATATTGCGATGCGGAGGAAAACCTTCCTGGGGTTTGACCACTACTTAGGAATACTAACGTAATTTTCACACAGCCACCTAGTTCTTGTATATGTCTGTGGGGCCCCAGAATAAAGTAACTTACGAATGTAAAAATTAGCAAAAAAAGTGTTTGCTTTTTATTAAAATTCTGTTTAAAATAATTAAAGAAACACACAGGAAAATCAACTAGTCTTTGTTTTATCTCCAATAATTGAGGAGTTAGATGTAATAAGGGCGCTTCTGTTAAATCGTCAGATTACCAGTATTCGACCCTAATTCAAATGTAATAAACGCTTTCGATCGAAAAACGTGTTACCTATGTTTTTTTCTTAGTTACGCTTTTTTTCGAAATGTTCAGTGGCCCAAATTAGGCAAAAAACTTATTTTAAAAATGTAATTCTCATTTCGTAAAATAGTGTTTTTATACGAGTAGTATTTAGTTCCTTCAAACGATGTATTTCAATACAACATGAAAATTTTGTACAAAATTTCTTAGGCGCCGAACGCCGCCGCCGCCGAGTTACGAAAATATCGTGAGAAATGACAAAAAACGGCGGCGGCGGCGGCGTGGCCCGGCGGCATATACCTCTCATTTGTATTTTTCGATATTCGAAACACAAATCATGGAAATATTTATTAAATCTACATATCGAACCTTAACCGCCAAAATAACGTAAGCGACATTATTTTCAAAATATTCTTTTTGATGCAGAAATGTATCTCGATGCTCTAGTAATATTTCTGCATCAAAAACAAAATTTTGAAAAACTTGAAAGCTAAAATTTCAGTTGCAACTCAAAGAAACGCTGTGCATTTTTTAACTTTTCTTAGATGGTCCGCGTTGTTCCAGGCTTGTTGTTTTAGCAATTTTAACACACGCTAAATTAAATCTTAGAAAAGGATTAAAGGGCTCGAGCTAGGTTTTTTTTAATATGATCAAATCCAAACCCTTTATAACGGAGAATTTGCCCACATGTATTCATAACACTAGCTTAGAGTGAAAAGTCGATAATACCACTTTTTATCAAGTTACATTTTTTTGTAGGAAGCAAGGAAAATTAAAAATCCATGAAGTAAGAACTACTTGCTTTATTTCTACGCGTTTCTACCTGTATTCAGTCAAACGCGAATTTGCTAAGTTCAGAGAAGGAACAAAAAAATTCGATCATACGAAATGGATATGAAAGCAGCTTGTGACTGCAATAAATTGAAGGTTTGCAAAATTGGTTAACAGTTAATTTCACGAAAGCAATTTAAATGAAAAATGATTTTAATTTTTTGGAATTTATATGGCAATTGGCAGAAAATAGAAATAAGAAATATTTACTTTCGGGAGTTTCTTTCTCCTGTACAATTTAAAAAACTGGACTGCAACTCTTCACTCTAAACTAGCAATATATGTACACTGAGGGAAATAATGCATAGTAAAAATGAATACTTTATATTTGATTATCGTTTAAAAATGTTCGTATTTAAAAATAATATTTTCATACAATATTTATTACGCACGTATTTGACTGTTCACATCTGGGTATGAATATGTAAGTGTACATACGCACCCCAAGCATGCAGAGCGCCGCTCTGAGAGCGGTGACAACACACACATCCATACATAGTACATACATGTTTAATCGTACAAATCGCGTGCTGTGGTGTTGATGGATATTCAACATTTGAAAGCAAATTTATATGGCTGGGTGTAACTGAGTGCGCAAAGATGCTTGCCACAAGTTGTTGATAGCCGGAGATGGTCCGGTTCAAATTCCACTGCAGGCAAAACATGCAAATTATTATTTTTTCTTTAGTTTTTGTCTTGATTATTCACTTCACGGATGCTTTTTCAGTACGAACGCGGTCATTTTAATATGCGCTTAGTTGAATTGAATATTTACCAATATACAGTACTTTCGTTGACGTTTATAGTAAGATCAATTACGTTTCTATTTGATTTTAATATTTTTTTCCCTCAGTGTAGATATACGTACATATCGTTACCTACAGGTGAAAAGGTGCCAAGTCCACATTTTTTCAAAATTTAGTTTTAGATGCAGAATGACAAATAATGCGAAACTACATCGATTTTTCGGCTCTTAATAATTTCAAAAAAACGGACTTGGCACCTTTTCACCTTTAGGTAACGATATGTACATATATAACATGTACATCATCCCAATGGAACGACTGGCTTAATTTATTGAACAAATTAAATTTATGTATGTATGTATGTACATAGTATGAATACCTTCTCCTAATCCTCTTGTTTATTGCTTACAGTACTGTGCATTATTAAAATAGTGTTATAAAATGACACATCCAATGCTAAAAATTAGTGAAATGCAAACATTAATGAATAAATAGGAAGTCAAGTGTAATTACAAAAGGTCATAAATTTACACAGATGCATTCAGAGAACATACATATGTATATACTAACTATTTGTACAACTATAACATGGCAGTTAACGTAGCATACATTTACCTTGAAATTATTTTCTTGTTTATTTTTGGGAATTTTTTAGCGAAATTTTGAAAGGGATAAAAAATGTTTCATTCGTTTTTTTTTTTATTAATAACTACATACGTATGCTTAGTAAAAGGAAGACAAAATACATCTTATTCGAGTAAACTTAACTTAACATTAACAGAATATTAAATTATAATCTATGTTTCCAAAAAAATGCCTAGGGATTATAAAGAAAAGTGCATTAAATAAAAAAAACTTTCTAAACTAAAATCGTTGACGAAGTGGGTATATTATAAAAATTCCCATGAAACCTTCATTAACAAACAAGTTTTCTTTATTTCCATCATAAATTTAATTACAACCTTTCTCTTATTTCAGTACAATCGTACTTACAAATGACCCTGAATTATTTTAAGTATGTTACATATCTTCTGAGAGGTTCAATTCTTGACTTATGGAGATTATCTTCGTACTCCGAAACGTTGTTTTTTTTAATCGAGTATTTTAGACCGAAGAGATAAAAATCATAAAATATGTATTTTACCATGATCTTAAAAAATAATAGATATTATTCCAAATAAAAATCGCGGTCCTTGGGGCCTATTTCATAAAGCGATGGTGATAATTTTGTAACGACAGGCATTTTCCATGGTGTCAGTGACAATTCAACAGTTTGGCGGGTGTTTTGTTTCATGAGAAATTCCATTGAAAAAGTGACAAATTGTCATTGTCGTGTTTTAAGATTGACGTTGACAAAAATGTCGCCAGTCATATGAAATTTATATGTAAATCGTATGTAATAATTGCATTTGCGTTATTTTAGTTTTAGGAAATATTCAAAATTGTTGAAAGGTAATGAAATGTGCTCAATTACCATATAAACAAATTTACAAAACTCTCCTGTGAAAGCTTTCCAACGGAGCTATTTGCTTTTGTCGCCATTGTCACGACAACTTTGTCTGAGTGGCAATTGTCAGCACAATTGTCGACAATATTCCACATTATCACTGTCATTTTCCAAAATTGTTCAAAGTTGCCTACAAACGTATATGAAACAGGGAAAATGTCGCCAACAATTCTGGCAGTGAAATTTTATAGAACAATCGACAATTGTCGCACCTGTCACTTTTATGAAATAGGCCCCTGGTAACTACATACTAACATATGTATATGAAGTATATACGTATGTACATTTATAGATGCATATCACATCTACAACTTTTCTGACAATTATTTAAGACAGTTAGGGCCGTTTTCTGAAGTAACCATCAGCTTTTAAGCTCACTTTATATTTAAAGGTTGGATTACAAATAAAGCTATATCTAAAGTTAAGCATTTCTATTATCTGTTTTTGACGTATGCTTGTTTCTTGGCTGTAAACCAATTTTAACCCGATAATAAAATGCTTTACTTTAGACACAATCATAAATTTTAATGCAACCTTTAAATGTAAAGTGAGCTTTAAAGTTACAGGTTACTTGAGACAATGGCAAAAGTATTCGGATACAAAAATATTCTTCAGCGCAATAGTAAAAATTTGATGAAATATTTGTATGTATGTATGTATGTACATAATCAGGATACATGTACATGTCGGTTATGATAAAATTGATACCATCTTTTTTACTATACACAGCAAAACAACATTTTTAAAAGCAATCGTTAAATTAAACAATGCTATTAGCACATGAAACATATTGGCAAGCATTCTTAATTCAATGCAATTTTTTCAGCTGTGACAATAGAAATTCCCAGTATAAATTGAAATCATGAATCGATTGTTCGATAAGTACTCCCCTTGTGAGTCAACGGTTACTGCCGATCGGCTTGTTAGCTGTTTAGTCTTAAGGGAGTACTCCCATTTTAGAATAGCGTTGATTTTTGACGATTTCTTTGTTGACGACCATACCAAGGGCTTGTATTCAATGCCCTCTATCTGCAATTTTCACAAAAACTACTTGGTGTTGTTAGAACCCATCTGGGCCTATCATCACTGATGTTAATTCTAACTTGGCAATTCAATACTAAATTCTTCTGTCAAGCGTTGTACAAGGACAGCATTAATATCACCGATGACAGTTAAGTCTTAGGTGGATTTTTATATCAGATTCTCATTTTTGTGAAAAGTCCAGATATAGGTTATTGAATATAAGCCCTCGACACTTTGTATGGAAGAAAATGCGCATCACCGTCTAGAAAAAAAATTGTCAAAAATCGACGTCATACATATAATAAAATTGTAACAGGCCGATGTCTGTACATTAAAGATATTTAAAAACAAGTAAGAAAGTCTGAGTTCGGGCGAGGCCGAACATTAAATACCCGGCGCAAGTGTTAAATATATGTTTTTCACCTTTCCGAAAGCTACCGCTACATGGTAAGCCAGGGTGTATCGATTTTGAGTAAATTAGCGGCCTTAAATTTTGAAATATTGAAGTTTCAAGCATATCTGAAGTCCGATTTCAATAATTTTCAACGTTTTGCTTCTATGTGGCAAACACAATAACCCCACGGAGTTTAGTACAAATTGGTAGAACGGTTACCGAGATACATATATGTGATCATAAGTGGGCGGTGCCACGCCCATTTTTTCAAAATTTTATCATAAGCGTATTTCTTGGTAAAGAATTGTTGCAAGCATCAATTTTGAATAAATTAGCTAATTAATATTTACCGATTTATCGAAGATTTCGTATTTCTCTAAATTACCGTTATATGGGATGTGGGCGTGGTTATTCACCGATTTTAAGAAGTTTCGGCCATTTCGTATTTTATACCAAGGCCAACAACTGTGCCAAGTTTGGAAGAAAGTGGTGCAGCGGTTACCAAGATATTAACATGTAACCATAAGTGGGCGTGGCTATGTCCATTTTCCAAAAAATTTTAATATTCTTATTTTTCGCCTAAAACTTATTCAGCCCAATTCTTAATATTCCCGGGGAGTTTGTGTTCAGAATTGGCCTGAGTGTAAATATCAATTTTGAGTGAATAATCTTCATTAGTTACTAAAATATCGCAGTTTTCGTATTTCTGAAAATTACCGTTATATGGGAGGTAGGCGTGGTTATCCGTCCTACGCCAGAAAGAAGTGTACGTACCAAGTTTCGTTAAGATATCTCAATTTTTACTCGAATTATCGTGTACACAGACGGACGGACAGACAGTCACCGCTTAATCGATTTCTCTTCTCATTCTGATCATTTATGTAAACATTTTTCAATGTCTATCTCGATTCGCTTTGCCTGCTACAAACAACCGTTATGTGAACAAAGTTATAATACCCTTGTGCCCAAGTGCGCTCCGGTATAAAAATTAAGGTGGGGGGCCTTTATTACAGCAACAGAAGCCAAATCAACCATTTTTAGAATTTTTGTCTGTCTCTCTGTCTGTGTGTTTGCACGCGCATCACTCGAAAACTAATGCATGGAATTGAATGCAGTTTCGCAGTTAGAGAGTTGCCACCGGGTTGAAAATTGCAGGCAAAGTAAATTGATAAGAAAAGGTGAATATTGCTATATGGGCGTCAAAAGAAAGAGGTTTAAGAAGCCTTACAACCGAAAATATTTTTTTGAGGGTTGCCACCTGTTTTAAAATTTTAATTTAATTAAATTTATAAGTTAATTTGAATATTGTAATATGGGTATCAAACTGAAGAGGTTTAGGAAATTTTAGCGCCGAAAATATTTTTAAGGGGGGTTGCCACCTGTTAGAAAATTTGTATTGCATTAAATTAATCAAATAAATGAAATCTATGTATATTAGACTGCGTGACCAAAAAAAGTTGCGGTTGTTCCGCCATGATTACAAAATGTATTATATTTTAAGACGTCCACCAAAATATTTCGGAAAATATTAAGATTTAAGTGAGCTGGACCGATTTGAAAATACCTCCAAAAATTTAGTTTTTATGAATAAAAATAGTTCCTTAAAGAACTTTTTGAAAAAAGGACCCTCAGGAAGGAAATGCTGTTTTTTTTATTTATTTTTTCATTTTCATTTGTTTTTTTATTTATTTTTTCAAAGAGTTATTTACGAAAAACTTGAATAACTGGACCAAAACTATTCTGATTTAGACTTACGGGATCTCAGTAGAAAGACATTTTCACACTGTTTTTTTTCAAATACCAACACATCTCAGTTCAACTTTGAATGACGTTCGGTCATCCTACCTTTCTCTTTAATCTTTTGAATGAGTTTATTAGCAAAGAAATAAAAAGGTTGAGAAAATACCTTTCCAATGACAAATCTTAAGTCTAAATCGGAAGAGTTTAGGTTCAGTTATTTAAGTTTTTCTTTGAGAAAAGTTAGAAAATAGCATCAAAAATCTCATCATTACGATTCCGTTCAAAATTTTTAAAATTTTTTTTGAATATTTCTCTGCGAATTGTTTAAGCTTAAACCGATTTGTCATTTGATATTTGTTTTCCGAAATATTTTGGTGGACGTCTTAAAATATAATTGATAAATATAAATATAATACAATTCCAATGGAAAAATAGGACCGATGCAGACTAATGTATATCTATACTTATAATAAAATTGTAACATGCCGATGTCTGTAAATTATAGATATTTAAGAAAAAATAATATGGGGGTCTTTATTAGAACTACTGAAGCCACATTAACAATTTTTAGAATTCTTGTCTGTCTGTCTGCCTGTATATTTGTGCGCGCATCACTCGAAAACTAATGCATGGAATCGAATTCAGTTTTCACCGAATATAGAAAGAAAAAATTAGAGAGTAGCCACCTGTTTGAAAATTTCAGTTTAAGTAAATTGATACGATAAAGTAAATATTGCAATATGGTTGTCAGAAGAAAGAGGTTTACAAAGGCGTTCAGCTGAAGATATTTTTGTGGAAAGTTGCAACCTGTTTGAAAACATTTATTTCGTTTAATTGATAACATAAATTAAATAGTGCAATATTGGCATCAAACTAAAGAGGTTAGAAAATTTTAATGCCGAAAATATTTTTAAGGGATCTACCACCTGTTTGACAAATTGTATTCGTTTAAATTGGTAAAATAAATGAAATATTACAATACGGATGTCAAACTAAAGAGGTTTAAGAAGCTTACTTTCGAAAATATTTTTGAAGTGGGTTGCCACCTATTTTAAAAATTTAATTCAATTAAATTACTAAGATAACCTTAATGTTGCCATATGGGTATCAAACGAAAATATTTGAGAATAATAAAATTGTAACAGGCCGATATATTTACATAATAGATATTAAAGAAAAATTAATATGGGGTTTATTAGATCAACAGAAGCCAAAAATTGTTAGAATTTTGGTCTGTCTGTCTGTATATTTGTAAGCGTATAACGCAAAAACTTATGTGTGGAATTATATGCAGTTTTCCCCGATGTACATATTGCTAGAGGTCTAATTGAAAATGTAGAATCCATTTTTTTTTAGTTTATCATCGATCTTTATTTTTAGGTATTTAAATGTATTAGCTTTTTCCAGTGATTCGTTGCTTATATTTAGAGTTAGCACCGCGCTGGTCTCAAAATTTCGCCTTGATGTAACCACAAAATTTGTTTTATTGGCATTCAATGTCAGTGTGTTCAGTCATAACCAATCGCACTTTTGTGGAACTACTGGGTTTTCGCTAAAACAAAATTAAAGCTTTCTGTTGTTTCTCGCAAAAATTAAGAAATCTGAGACGTCACGGTTTTACAATTTCATATAGTTTTCTGTACATTGTATTTCACTACTAAACGGTACCGATTTGGTTCATATTTGGAACATATGCCAGCACCTTGAAAATAAATATTCCGACCGGTATGTGGCGCTGGGGTCGGGGCATTCCTAAAATTTTTATACAGGCTAAAAAGTAAAAACCATTATATCTCTAAAACCAATTACGCTGGGGAACTGAAACTTAGCATGGAAGCATAAATTGCAAATACTCTACTTATGGCGAAAACTGGTAGGCATTGGAAAGGGGTGCGTGGCACCTCCCATACAAACTGAACTTCTCATATAGCTTATCTCTGGAACCGCTTACTCTAACGTCCTGAAATTCGACACAGCTCATATCTTATTAATACCGTACTTATTGCGAAAAGTGGTAATTATTGGAAAGGCTGCATTTATGTACATTTACGTAAACGCGCAAGTATTACTCGATTGGGAACAATTTTTCTCCTAGATTTATAAATCCCAGTGAATTATTGCAACTTTGATTTTAATTTTTGGTAAAAGATACAATTTTTGAAAAATTTAAAGAATTTTTTTTAAATTTAGCACAAAGTTTGAAGCTTTGGGTTTTATGAGATTCGTTATAGACTACATATGTACATATATACACAAAATGATAGCCCTTTTCGTTGTTCGGAGTAAACTAAAAAACCACTGAATAGAGTTCCGTCAAATTGTCGGAGGTTATACCTTACATATATGGTCTTATTATATGCTACTAGAAAACTCGCTATGTGGTGCTGGAGTAGAGTTATTTGTATTAGTATATTTGTATTATTTGTATAGTCGTATTTATTAACCGACTTCGTTCAAAATTTAAATGTGAGCTATGTACATGTATGATGAAAAATTCTTTTGACCCGCTGAGTGGCACTGGAGTCGATGTTTAAATTCATAATACGTATTCATTTTATGGTAAGCAATGGTTTTGCAGAAAATGGACCCAATGGATGGCGCTGCAGCCGAAATGTATAGAAACCCCATGTGGTTGGTCTGCTTTGGCCCTATGTTTAAGTTATACGAATTTAGTTTCAGATTGCTAAATGAAGGATGGGGTTAAGATGCATTGCAAGACCACAAAATTGTGTAAGCGCATCTTTGTCTGACGCCATCATGCACCCTCTTCACCCTGTGGGACAGCGAGGATGCTTGGCCCTCCTACAACAGAAAACGCACAACTGGGCTCTTGAGTCTCCTCTTAAGGACTTTTATTGATTTAGGCATCGGACCAATGTTGTAGTTGCAAGATCATAGAAAAATATTACGCATGCTTGGCAAAGATCTCACAGGTGGAAATAAGACCATCGGTAAAGCTCATGACATCGAAAGGGATAAGTATTCCATATCGATAGCTGAGTGGAAGATCGACTTATCTCTGCAGCCAGTTCGAAAACACCCTATGTCAGAAAATTTTTCAACGACGCCCTACTTCAGAATTTTATTGAAAAACGCCCTATCTCAGAATTTGGTTGAAAACGCCCTATCTTAGAATTCGGTTCAAAAACGCCGTATTTTAGCTGCCGATTGAAAAACGCACTATCTCAGATAAGATAAGATAAGATAGGGCGTTTTTGAACCGAATTCTGATATAGGGCGTTTATAGTGCAAGTTTTAAGTAGCTAGGTCTTACCGTTAATTTTTGGCTTTTTTTTGTCGAAGGTGCCACGCATTTTTATCATACAAAATTAATATGCTCGACAATTTGTTGAAGGGAAGCAAATGAGCAGCACGTTGCACTTGCACTTTATTATACTCAATCTTAATGAGCTACAAAACTGCAACCAACTTTTTTTCTAAAGGTTCTGATTAAAAAGTGTGAAATTTTGGTGAAAATTTGCAGAATTAATTCTCAGCTTTTGCACAGAGTCGGAAATTGTGATTATGTATGGTTTTTGTTAGGAAAAGCTTTACTTAAAAAAAAAATAATAAATATTAAATAAACAAAAGAAAAATAGCGAACCTTGCTAAAATTTAGAATCGCAATTTATATTTTGGTCACTGTATGTGTTCCTCTATTCGAAGCACAGGCATTCAGATTAGAAAATAATAACTTTTTATGGAGAAAGTTACGATTATATTCCACATCATTTAAAACTGGTTCATAGGTATGCCATTTTTATGAGCTTTTAAAGCGTCGAAATACCGAACCCCGAACGCGATAAATACAAGAAATTAAAAGAAATACAGAACATTTGGCGTCCCGTATAAAATAAATTATTTGCCAGGACAATTGGTCAAAAAAGAGGACGGATGGTCACCGTAGGTACATATACTCTCCCATATATCCTAAGTGGCACTTTTAAGGCCACTTGTAGGTTAAATATCGTATGCGGTCATTTGATCCCGATTTTACTAGTTTACAACTAGAATTTCCTGACAGAAACCGAACTAGTTCGAAAATGTCCAGACTTGTACCAAGTACAAAACGATTTATGTATTCATGTCCTGTTTTATTTGACTTCGACAGTTGAATACAATAGAGTTCACAAAATATTATAACTTTTATATGGGTTTATTGTAAACCGTTAAAGCGAGTACCATACTTGTTAAATAATGATTAATATTCATAATTAAAGCAAGTGTTGATTATTAATTAAAGCATGTTTTCAATGATTAACATATAATTACTTAAAAAAATGTTAATTACATTATTATTTATTATTTTCGAATATTTTTAATTAAACGATTATTATAATTATTTATTTGATTAATTTCTATTATCAATCAACAAGCCGAACTATATACAAAAATTAAGAATATTTAATAATTGCTTGAATTACTTATTTATTTTATTGTTATCCAAATCTCAAATTTTAAACATTAATTATTACTTTTATAAATTTTTAAAAAGAATAGACTGAAATGTGCAAAGTTAATGAATTGCATTTATTTTAATGACAACTTTTATTTTTATTTAGTTCACTCAAAAATGAACTAAAGTATTCATTTTGTTTTTAACTAAAATGTACCGGTAACCTTTTGCTTTTAATAACATTTAATGAAAAATGCAATTAAATTCATGCTCGAAAGTTTGAAATATTTATATATTTAATTTTGCTTTTAATTAATAGATACTCAAAAAATTCAACACTAATTATTAGCAAATCTAAGGCTGCTAAATAAAAATAAGTAATATATTAAAGTGGTTTTGGTCCATAATTGGACTAGTATTTTTCTGTCTATTTTGAACTAGTATGAGACTGGTATATTTCTGACCGAAATCTGACAATTGCCATCTCGTAGGACATCCCCATGTTAAAAATACCAGTTGATTGCATGGAAAAAAGATAGTTGGCTGACTAGTTGGGCATGCGGTTCATACTAGTTGTGAGGTAGTTTACAACTAGTACATTTTACTACAGGGAAGCTATGTATGATGAACTTTACATACTCAAACTATTCAGAGCATCTTTAAAAAAGCAACGAAGTATAGGAATTGTAGACAGTAATAAGTGAGCTTCACAATACTTTTGTTGAAGAGTGTTTTTAGAGTGTCATAATAAGTAAGAGGCAATGAACTCGTTTATCTGCAAGTAAAAAAAGATTCTTCAGATTGCTCTTTTGAGTATTATACATAAAAATCGCGAGCCTTCCATTGAACACACAAAACGCCAGCACTATCCAGTTTTGCTCCACTTCCTACATAATCAACATAATAACTGGAAGATGAACTCTGTCAGGTAGCATGGATTTTGGAGTTATGCAATTTTGAGAATATTACATGCTTGTGTGAAGAATTAACAAGACCGATATCTTTTTAGCGCAATTTAGTCATTGAACTTTGATCGAAACATTCAATGCATCAAGCGAAAATTAAAATAGAGTTCAGGAAGAAGTTGCAAAAGCATTCGGGCGAATATATTTGATTCCATTTATGCACATCGTCGTTTAAAGTACAAAACCGCGAATTGTCATTCTCAAAACTGCGTAACTGACATTTGCCGCCAAAAAGTGGATTTGCTCACACAAGCTCTTGGCTCAATCTTCTGCATTCGTCCTGAAATATACTAGCCAGAAATGCGATTGCTTTAAAAAAAAGAGAATCATTTTGAAGAATGAGTGTTTTTACTCTGTTGAAAATAATTTATGCAACCTCACATACGCGGTTTTTCATTATCTTGGTACGCGGTTTTGCATTTTGTTGATATGCGGTTTTGTACTTTAAACAACGATATGTATAAGTATAATGTATGTAAATATGTACTAAAGTATTCATCTATATGTATATGTAAATATATCCGGACTTTACATCCATAAATACATATGTGCGTACAAATATGGTATATAATGAGTACGCAAGTGGAAGAGAGCCTGTTAAGGAGAAACGAAACAAAGGAATTCTTTAACTCTGATAAAAAGAATATCTACTCACTTAATTGTTATGAGAAGCAGTTTTTACCCGAAACTGGCAAAAATGGGCATATGCTCATTCATTTAAGTATGTACATTAGGGTGGTACTTAAATGTAGTAAGCAAATTTTTACATCAGATTTCCTAAGTCTCAACCCCTACGTCGATGCGAAATATCACATATTAATTTTGGTTCCGATTTTAGACGGTTAAGGCGTGTCGCACAGGGGTCAAACTTCAAATTACCCTATAAAAACGTCTTAACCGACTGCAATCGGGACTAAAATTTACATGCGATATCTCCGATATAGTAGTACCGATTTTGGGTATTAAATGAAAAAAATATTTTTAATTTTTTGAGTCTCCATAGAGGCTTCTGGCCTTTGACCCCTTTACGACACGCCTTAACCAACTTCAATTGGGACCAAAATTTATATGTAATATCTTCGACTATGGTAGTATCTGCTATGTCCATGGCTGCTTCGTGTCTACAAGCAGATGGGGAAGAATGGCTCCGCCTGACCGGACTGTTTTCTTTCTTTTCGCTTCCTTTTTTACTCTTGAATATCCCTCTTCCAGAACAAGGCATGACTCTACTTAATTTCGTTAATGTGGTTGTAGGTGAGATAGGTGGTAATTTAATTTTTTGAGTATCTATAGAAGAATCTGAACATTTCCTCCTTTGCGATACGCCTTAACCGTCTCCAATCGGAACCAAAATTTATATGTGATTTCTGTGATCGTTGTATTACCGGGGGCGAGACTGAAAACAATCGTTCATTTGATTATAAGGACCACCCTAATGTACATAAATGCACATGTTTAAATATGTACGCACATACTTACTTACATACGGGTATGGTCACACTTTTCCACTGTGCATGCGTGCGTTTGTATTTTTTTACTCCCATGTGACGTTATTCATATCGTCGTTTAAAGTACAAAATCGCGCATCGTCATTCTGCAAAACCGCGTAACTGACATTTGCTGCCAAAAATTGGATTTGCTCACACAAGCTCTTGACTCAATCCTTATCCATTCGTCCTGAAATATACTAGCTATAAATGCGATTGCTTTATAAAAAAGAGAACCATTTTGAAATATGAGTGTTTTCACTCTCTAGAAAATAATTTATGCAACCTCACATACGCGGTCTTGCATTTTGTTGATATGCAGTTTTGTACTTTAAACGACGATATGACGATATGCAAATCTTTTCCTGATCTGCTTTTAACTGGAAGCTGAGTGTAGCTTTATTTATTTTATTATATTTTGATTTCATTGCAAATGCGACGAAAACTTATTTCGGTCGCAGCTCTTTTATTTATTCTGAGAATATGTATTTTCACACTTGAACCAATTTAAATAATTTTTAGAACGATTGATTCGCGCAATTGATATTCAAAGACTTACAGATTATTTCACTTAAATTTTCCTTTAATTTTAGAATTCTTTTTTGTTGTCTACGCATTCAAGTGAGGGGTGTCCCAAATATATTGTCATCGAAATATGACTATAGTACCCGGATAATTTATCGAGCATAAAAGTTTTTCCTACAATTTCTCTTGCTCAATTTTACACATTTGTACCCATTCAGAACCTCTCTCTTTACATAGCATTTTTGGCTCAATTTAAAGTATCTCCAGAACATTGGCCCATGGTCAATGTCGTGAGTTGAAACTCCTTCTTGTTACAATACAGTTTTAAGTTTAGAATAGATTCTAAAGTTGGTTGAGATGAGAGAGAAGAGAGCTATCCATATGAAAAGAAAATTTTTAATCGGCAATAGTATAAAGAAATAGATCGAATGTGGGTGTTACTGAGTTTACTACTTTAACACTAAAACGAAACATATACGGGCAGGTTCTGGAATTCACTTCCATGTGAATTTCAACCCCTGCCCATTTAAATTCTAAGCGAATTTGACTCAAATTCACTTGGAAATGAATTGCAGAACCTGCCGGATAACCTTATTTTAAAATCTCGTTCTCCTCAATTTAAAGTTAAAATTCTGTGTTCGTTATAAAAATGCGTTTTGAGTTGACTATGACAGAGTTAAAATCGTGATTATTATAAAACACAATTTTAATCGTTGTGACCTTTTTATAAGTTATCTACGACTACGGGCCATTGAATTAAAACGGTTTTACACATGCTCTGTAAAAAAAATATAAGATCAGTGTTGTACGGCGAACGGCCTATTAATTTGATGTTTTCATTGGATAAATGTGTTGGAATGCGGAGGAAAGACTCGTGATTTGAAGCAGGGTTGTTGCGAATATTCGCATTGGAATTCGCAACCGCGGAGCTTCCGCATTAATTTTAACTTTCGCATTCACAATAATCAATGCGGAGCTTTTGCGAATGCGAATGTGGTGCAAGTGCACCGATGAAACGTATATGTGGCAAACAAAATGACAAATTGTAGACAATATTTTTGCCTGTGGTCGTGGGAGTATTTGTGTAACAAAACTGGGCAAATGTCATATTTATCAACTTTGATAAAAATGCCTTTAAACTTATTATTTCTTAAGCTTTATAATGGGCAGTCAAACAAGTTCCACTTCTACTTGACCTTAGATCATAGTCCTTTTAATAATAGTTTTGTATAGTAACCAATAGTTAGTACTAATTCGTACTGGAATCTGAAAATTTTTACTGGAAAAGTTTATGATAACCCAATAAATTTGAAAGAGAGCACTGAATCGAGAGCGTAACAACACGGGACAGAAATTTTACTAGGAGAAATTAGCTAGCAGAAGAAGAAGAAGAATAAATGTTAAAACCCGCCATTTGTTCAATTGGTTTAGCACAAACAAAGTTAAAATGAGTGGAAATCGAAATATTAATATGTACTGGACAGTGTAAGTGCTTGTGTGTAAAGCAAAGAGTTTAAAACTGATTTATAAATAGTAAAATGTTTACAGCAGAATGTCAAAACAGTGCAACAACTGTTCACTTGCAAGTTTTTGCTAGTTTTGTGTTCAATAACTTATTCTGCTAGTTTTCTCTTCTTCTAATTTTGCGCTCTATTTTGCTTTTACGCTCTCGCCGCAATGTTTTACTGGAGAATTTACTATACGAACCTAATATTTTTTTTCTGTACTTTAAATACGTGCATTGGCATCAGATTGTATCAGGTAATACTAAGTTAGAACTCAACACCAATATCTTCAGGGGTTGTGGCTTTCGGAAACATATAAATCTTACAGCTGAATATAACGCTTCTGAAATGCGATCAACGCCTGAAAAGCTTGGTCCTGAGTTCTAACTACACTGAGAAAAGAGCTATCTAAATATATTCCCCTCACCATTTGGTTACTATGACTAAATCATGTAACTATAACTAAATCATGTGTTGAGAGAAGCATGTTTAGTTGACACAACGAAACTCTTTTTTCTGTATAATGTTGTGCCTAGGCCCATGTTTAACTAGTAACTGCCATACTTAAACAAAAGCGTCAGCTGTCAAAAAATTCTCATTAGGGATGTCGGAAAAACATCGATGCATCGAAAGTTTTCCACTCGATGTATAAATAGTCGATGTATCGACATCATCGAAAGGTTTTTTCTTAACAGCGGTCGTCCCTCGGCAGGCAATGGCAAATCTCCGAGTGTATTTCTGCCATGAAAAACAGCTTCTCATAAAAATACAATCGCCGTTCGGAGTCGGCGTAAAACTGTAGGTCCCTCCCCTTTGTGTGACAACATCAAGGCGCACACCACAAATCGGAGGAGAAGCTCGGCCAAACACTAACATATGTGTAAGCGCCAATCTATTATTATTATTATTATCGACATCTCTAGTACATTGAACCGTCGTTCCAGTTTTTCAATTGTACAAAAAACAAAAGTGACTTTGACCAAAAAATTAAAACGACCGTTAGAAACATAATAAGCTCAGTTGCAGTAGTTTATTTCAAATTTTGTACAATTTTAGTAATAGCATATTTTGTTGTGAAACATTGTCCGAAAAATCCTATCAAAAACGATGCATCGATGTATGCCCTTCGATGCATCGAAAAATATCGGTGTACATTTCGATGCATCGAATCAAAGAAAAACATCGATGTACATATATTTGCCACTCATATCCCTAATTCTCATGCCCATACAATTTTTATGAAGCATACCGAAATAACGCGGCGTCGAGCGGTTGGAAAATCCGATTTTGACAGGGCGTTAGGAAGTGAAACCTATGCTATTGCCAGTGTTATTTCTGCATTTGACGTAGCGTTATCGATTTGGTTTAGATATGGCACTTCGGCGTTAACGCTAGGCGTCAGAAAACGCTCTACCCAACGCTGTTGTTTATGTACGGCAACGGTGACCAAATTGCTGTGCACAAAAATTTGTAATGCATCGAATCTNTAATAGTTTTGTATAGTAACCAATAGTTAGTACTAATTCGTACTGGAATCTGAAAATTTTTACTGGAAAAGTTTATGATAACCCAATAAATTTGAAAGAGAGCACTGAATCGAGAGCGTAACAACACGGGACAGAAATTTTACTAGGAGAAATTAGCTAGCAGAAGAAGAAGAAGAATAAATGTTAAAACCCGCCATTTGTTCAATTGGTTTAGCACAAACAAAGTTAAAATGAGTGGAAATCGAAATATTAATATGTACTGGACAGTGTAAGTGCTTGTGTGTAAAGCAAAGAGTTTAAAACTGATTTATAAATAGTAAAATGTTTACAGCAGAATGTCAAAACAGTGCAACAACTGTTCACTTGCAAGTTTTTGCTAGTTTTGTGTTCAATAACTTATTCTGCTAGTTTTCTCTTCTTCTAATTTTGCGCTCTATTTTGCTTTTACGCTCTCGCCGCAATGTTTTACTGGAGAATTTACTATACGAACCTAATATTTTTTTTCTGTACTTTAAATACGTGCATTGGCATCAGATTGTATCAGGTAATACTAAGTTAGAACTCAACACCAATATCTTCAGGGGTTGTGGCTTTCGGAAACATATAAATCTTACAGCTGAATATAACGCTTCTGAAATGCGATCAACGCCTGAAAAGCTTGGTCCTGAGTTCTAACTACACTGAGAAAAGAGCTATCTAAATATATTCCCCTCACCATTTGGTTACTATGACTAAATCATGTAACTATAACTAAATCATGTGTTGAGAGAAGCATGTTTAGTTGACACAACGAAACTCTTTTTTCTGTATAATGTTGTGCCTAGGCCCATGTTTAACTAGTAACTGCCATACTTAAACAAAAGCGTCAGCTGTCAAAAAATTCTCATTAGGGATGTCGGAAAAACATCGATGCATCGAAAGTTTTCCACTCGATGTATAAATAGTCGATGTATCGACATCATCGAAAGGTTTTTTCTTAACAGCGGTCGTCCCTCGGCAGGCAATGGCAAATCTCCGAGTGTATTTCTGCCATGAAAAACAGCTTCTCATAAAAATACAATCGCCGTTCGGAGTCGGCGTAAAACTGTAGGTCCCTCCCCTTTGTGTGACAACATCAAGGCGCACACCACAAATCGGAGGAGAAGCTCGGCCAAACACTAACATATGAGTAAGCGCCAATCTATTATTATTATTATTATCGACATCTCTAGTACATTGAACCGTCGTTCCAGTTTTTCAATTGTACAAAAAACAAAAGTGACTTTGACCAAAAAATTAAAACGACCGTTAGAAACATAATAAGCTCAGTTGCAGTAGTTTATTTCAAATTTTGTACAATTTTAGTAATAGCATATTTTGTTGTGAAACATTGTCCGAAAAATCCTATCAAAAACGATGCATCGATGTATGCCCTTCGATGCATCGAAAAATATCGGTGTACATTTCGATGCATCGAATCAAAGAAAAACATCGATGTACATATATTTGCCACTCATATCCCTAATTCTCATGCCCATACAATTTTTATGAAGCATACCGAAATAACGCGGCGTCGAGCGGTTGGAAAATCCGATTTTGACAGGGCGTTAGGAAGTGAAACCTATGCTATTGCCAGTGTTATTTCTGCATTTGACGTAGCGTTATCGATTTGGTTTAGATATGGCACTTCGGCGTTAACGCTAGGCGTCAGAAAACGCTCTACCCAACGCTGTTGTTTATGTACGGCAACGGTGACCAAATTGCTGTGCACAAAAATTTGTAATGCATCGAATCTGAACATACAATTTTGTTTTTAGAATAAAAAGACATAACATCTTTTAATACAGTTTTACTTAAAACAAAGAAAAAAAACTTGAAAATGATCGCAAAAATTAATACACATAATATATACGGTGGCGAGAATGTAAATAGGGAAGAGACATTTCGGCTACTTTTCTTTGTTTAAAAACTTTTTATTTTTTTTTTATCAAAATATAGCTTACTATCTAAAAAACATGTAAATTAAAATTTCAATTGAGTTTTAGTATATTTTTTTTCGCGCTTTTTCTTCCACGCAAAGTGGAAGGTTTATTTCTAAACCTCACCAAATTGCAATGCCAAATGGTCGCAACCACGGTAAGATGCTAATTATCTACTAGGTTGCGCAAGTTAGAACTTTTTTCTAGTGCGGTTTAGAAATTAAAAAAAAAAACTGATGCTTAGCATTTTGACGTTTATGAATGCTTTCCATGTTCGACAATTTTTTTGTATGGAGTAAATGAGAAAAACCTTCCACAAAAAAAAATACCAAAAATCAATGTTAAGTCCTAGCTACTTAAAATTTGCACTTGAAATTGAATGCGATACAAAACTGAACACTCGGAATGTTTCTAAGAAATCTAATTAAAAAGCTCAAAATTTGTATGAATCTTTGACGAACTTAGCTATTTTTTGTACGACACTCGAAATTTTGACTCGCATTGTCTTTGTTAAATATCGAGCTACACTTTCTTTAAAAATAATAAAAATTAAATAATCGAAAGGGTAATAGCCGAAGATTGCTGAAATGTATCTTCCCTATTTATATTTTTGCCATTGTATCTACAANCGACTCCGAACGGCGATTGTATTTTTGTGAGAAGCTATTTTTCATGGCAGAAATACACTCGGAGGTTTGCCATTGCCTGCCGAGGGACGGCCGCTGCTAAGAAAAAACCTTTTTTCTATATTTTTTTGTGATGTTGCTTTGACCAGGGTTTGAACCCAGGTGCTGCGGAGTGGAAACGCGCACTGCTTACCACTACACCACAGCGGCCGACTCACTCACATTCACTAAATTCATGAAAAAAACAAAACTTAACAAATAATTATAATATATATATATTATCCCTTATATTCAATGTTCTTTATGATAACGAAAGTGCTGCCACGTTTGTAAGAAAAATTGTTTTTGGGTCAGAGTACATCGGGACATAATCGGTAGAAATATGAAAAACCGGGACTCTTATACGTCCCGACTTTAAAAAAATATTTAGCGGAACAATTTTCTCAAAATCGGTACTGTACCACCAAAATCGGTAAGAGTTATCACCGAAGCTATACATATAATGCATTATCACAATAATATAATTTAATATCCATGCTACGTTCAGTTAAAAGTGTCAATTTATTAGCACTCTCCTATAAAATCAGAATTTGATTGCAAATGACTATTTATTGAATGTACATATGTTTGTACGTACATATATTTAAATCAGTCGTTGCTCAATCTGTTCTTATTGACGACTCGTGGCTCCGCTCAATTAAATTATTTTATTTTGGCACTATTGATGCGATAAAAACGTTTGCATTCTCTGCCTTAATTGATGGTTTATTTTTATTTTTAATACAATTTACCAGCAAACGATAATGACACGCCAGTCAAATCGTTAAAGTATAAATTACTCTACAATTGCTGGCGTCACACAGTGTGGAAAATTTACTTTTTTGTGACAAAATATAATACATCGAGAACGAAAACAGATAGCGAAACAGAATTTGGGAAAAAATTCCCTTTTAGATAAAATAACCCTTAAGCTTACTTTCAAAAGTTAAACACCATTTCAATGGACGCAAGAACAACAAAATAACGCCTAAAATTTTCTTACAAAATTCATGACATGCATACAGCTCAAAAAAGAAAAAGATTCAAAAATTCTACATTTAGAGGTCGTTTAAATGTACCGTAAAACTTTAATGCAACGAGTTGATGTTTCCCGAATTCTTCATCATATTATTAATAAAATACCATTACGTTCATTGAGCTACCTGTTCTCGTTCCCAATCTATTAGTTTTTGATACAAAAAAGTCAATTTTTAACCTGTGCGTCTTATCGGGTTTTACAAGCTTTTATTGAACTGGCTATGTATATTAGGGAGGGGATTTTTTCTCTTTTTACGATACCGGGATTTCCGGGATGTCGTTATCATAATCCCAGGATTCCGGGATTGATCCCGGGATTTTGATATTCATTACTTTTCAACAACTTAAATCGAAAAAAATGCTTCTATATATATTGTTTGAGAAGCTCTCCTACAATAAAATAAATAATAAATAAATGGGCTTGAAGCCTACTTTTTTTTAAAGTGGCGTCTTTATTTTTCTCTCCGACGTCAGGATTTATTTTAAAGCACTTTGTTATTTCAAAGATATTATTAATTCCAAAAATTATTTAAAAAATTCAATGTAATGTAGAATAAAAATATGGGTACCAAATGAAAGAGGAAATCTCTTTAGAATTAAAAACAATTGAAATTTTTTGGATTCACAAGGACGAATATGCCCAGTTCCCATTAGGAGTTCGGATAGGCGATTCTCGAAGCTCCGGTTTCTTTTCTTACTTCGTGGTACGCCAGACAGAATAATTTGTTTGGCTTGAAGCAGACAAGTTTTGAAGAAGCGAGGGCGTGGGCGTGTGCAACACACAACCTAAAGCTGATGCCAGATAAAACTTTGTAGCTTTGCGTGACATTTATAACTTTGCCAGCAAAGCGCCAGACGCAAAAGGTATGCCACAATGAACGCCAAGAAAACAATTTTGTACTGCTATTTTACTCGTCAAAATTGCTGTGGATTTTATACATTTTGCTTTAAAAATATTAGCTATGTGATTAAGTTTTATGTTTCTACATGAAAACTCGAATTTGGACGAAACAAAATAAACATTAAACCGGCTGATTGTCAAAACGCGCAAAAAGATGGGAGTTGGCCATCTCTTCGCTTCGCGCTACAGCTTCAACGATCTATGTGGCATGCTTTGTGCATTTTTATACAATTCATCTTATCTGTCAAAGCGAATCTGTCACGTAAAGCGCAGCAAAAGTTTTATGTGGCATCAGCTTAATTCTTTCTTACATGGATTTAGTTCCTGTATAACACGAGAAGAACGAAGTCTCTGCCCTTCTCTTCGCAATTTACGCTTTTTAAATATTAGGGTAAGAATGCTTGGACTGTGCTCGTAATGGCGGGATGAAACACGATGTTTGAAAGAAGCATCCTGAGTTGAGTTTTCTGCAGCTTTTGCTAGAACATCAGCTAGTTTTTTTGGATGATGTATCGATTTATTGTTCGAATAAAAATATTCGCGTCAATATGTGAGCTGATACACATTCCGTATTTAAGCCAGTTTGTTTGTTTATTTGTGAGTAGTTTTTGTTTTTCTTCATATTTTATGAACACGTGCAGCGCCATAGCTTACCTGTATGTAAATAATACATTCTGTTCGGTTTAAGGGGGCACATACGCCAGCGGCACATCTATCCCATGGGGTTCATAAATCAGCAGCGCATCTACGCCATTTGCGGTATTTCACATATAAAAAAAAAAACTATTTAGAGCACGAAAATTAACAAAATTGTTACGAAATATATTTAGCCACAAAACGTTTCCCAGCAACGCAAAAAAGTGGATAAAAGCGACTGCCCACAACCACTTGCATAGATGAACTGTCAAAGTAAATAAGTAGAGATTTGATCGACTGAAGCACAAGTTATCAATTTTCAAAGATCGATAGCACTAGTAACTTTGAAGGAAACGATGGGTGGCAAATGTGCCCCATTGGCGAATGTGCTCCCTTCTACCCTACTGACGTCAGTGCGAAAAACTAAAAACGCAATTTTACTATATTTGGCACATAGCACTATGGTCTGGCGACTATCATTTGCTAGCCAAAAGTCGAGAAGTAACCAAATTGATTTGAAACTAATGGCCTTATTCATAGAAAAGAAACTAACTTTAAAAAAGGTTTATAAACTAAAAAATGTATGAAAACGTCATTTTATAAAGCTCTTTAAACCTACTTTATTTTTTATGAATAGTGTTTGGGGGTTTTTGAGGTCGTTGATTTCGAAATTCGAATATAATGTCAGATTTTCGAAATTCAAAATGGCGGATCCAATATGTCCACCAAATTTTATACTTATTTCGCTTTCATCAAAAACTTGTACAGATTTTTGAAATTGATAATGGCGGAAAAAATTTTAGTTTAAAAAATTTGTTTTGTTTTTGCTATATATTTTTTTCTAATCATACTTTTTCCTTTAGGTATAAGCTGAAACGACACTAGATAATAATAATTAGGCTAGATATAAAGTTGAAAAAATAACGTAACGTACAAGTTTATACAAAAAATGCAAGAATGCATTTTTCACCTACGTACTTGCATATCATTCTTGCTATCTCCTTTACGTAGATGTTATATTCTTTGGATATGCTCCCTCTAATAATATTACGTAGCAAAATGTTTGAAAGAGCAGTTTTATTGCACCTTTGTTGACTGCTGCTTTTCAAACATCGAAAAGCATGCAAAACACACGTGGAAGTTTTCTAAGAAAAAAGCCCATTATTCAAAAGATGCAAAAAAGTGCAACATGATTCTCAGCCCAAAAAAACTATATTGAACATTTTTATCACCCACAAAGCTTGAAGACCGCCAAATGAAGCCAATTTTTTCTAGCTCTACTTAAAGTGGAATATTATTAGATACCCAAATTAGAGTCCATTTTGAAAATGAGTTTTATTTTATTTAACAAGCTATATGTTAATTTTCTTCTTTGTTAATCACACAAATATTACTTTCGTTATTCATTTCCATTCTCTTTTTTAAAGTATCTTTCTCACTCGAAAACTTATACCATTTCGAACTACAAGAATACTGACTACGAAAGAAACAAATATGTAAATTTTTAGTCGAAATGTCAACTATAACGGCTGATATCTCTACGGGAAAACTCTTTAAGAAAATAATGAGTATGTACTTTTTTACTCTGGAGAATTAGTTTAGTGAAGGGACAAAAAAAATCGATTTATCGATATTTAAAAAAATTACTTTTGTCCAGCAAATAGTAGCTACCAGACCATAGTGCATGGTTTCGCGAATATATTGACTTTTGTGTGTAAAATTTACTATCGCACGGTGTTATATGTATAATGAGCTAGACATTTATAAAAAATATTATTTGTTAAATAAAAAAAAAATAAATATAGTCAACACTGGTGAAGAAAAGAAGTTCCTATTATTGCCATCAGTGCAAATTACAAATCCCGAAAATCCCGGGACTATTCGCCAAGAATCCCAGGATTTTTGGAACCTAAATATGTATTTATGTAACTTGATATTTATTCGCTTCGATATATTTAATATTGGGACGTATGCATAAAAACTAAGCAAATGCTTTTTCTTAAAATTTCATACCTTCTATTCGATTTGTTCAAATAAATTTAAGTGAAGGGTATTAAATTTTAAGAAAAAGCAATTGCTTAGTTTTCATGCATACGACCCATTGTTTTTGCTTACTCAATTTTCAATTCGTCTTGAAACATTGAACAGCTGATGGTTTGACACTTTGCCAGATTTTACCAGCAAAAATTCTTAGGGCAAAATCTTGCAACTTCTGACAAAGAGAGAACCGATTTTACTCTACCATTTTCCTCTACTTTGGCAGAGAACCGAGTACGGTAACGCTTTCTGCTAAATTTTTGCAACTTCTTACGAGTTAGAGAACGCAACTATTATTTGGAATGAAATGGAGTGTAGTTTGCAAGAAGATATTGTAAGGGAATTTAGAGAGGTATGAAAGATAAATGCAATTATGTACCGTCACTTGCGATACAGCAAGTGTTTTTGCCTACCTATGTTAAGGGTAATGAGAATATATTTAATATATATTATTTATAACAACTTAGAGGTATTACTAACTTGAAAATGTACTATGAACATAAATATGTACGAGTATCTTACGGAAGGTTCCAAGATCAAAACACAACTACTGAAATTTCATTGAATCACGATCAGGGTATGGCTTAGAATCAAGAAAGATCACAAGATATATTTTTCATTATTACTGTTGCTTGAAAAAGTGCTTTGCCATTGCTGAACATTTTCTTGAAGAAATAAATATACGGGCATCTTTTCTTGAGAGCTGCAAACTGATTTAAGAAATTTTGATAGAAGAAAATTTCTTTTCCATTTCTTGTGGTGTTGAAGTACAAAATGGATTTCGCGATATCGAGATACCAAAATAGCAAAACAAGGGACTAAATCAATGACAATGTCTGCAAGCAAAAAAATAAAAATTTATCCTGCTGATTCATTTGGAAAATTCCTCACTCCGAAATATGATTCGCTTGGGAAATCGAATGCTTATTCAACTTTTTTGTTAAAAAATATCACCTTACCACAATATCTACATATGTACGCATAAAATAAGTGTCGTCATCATTACATTATTTTATAGACGTAGTCCTTCGATAATGCGTATCGTCGTTTAAAGTGCAAAACCGCGTAACAACAAAATGCAAAACCGCGTATCAGCAAAATGCAAAACCGCGTATGTGAAGTTGTAGAAATTATTTTCTAGAGCGTAAAGACACTCATATTTCAAAATGGTTCTCTTTTTTTATAAAGCAATCGCATTTCTGGTTAGTATATTTCAGGACGAATGGATAAAGATTGTGCCAAGAGCTTGTGTGAGCAAATCCAATGTTTGGCAGAGAATGTCAGTTACGCGGTTTTGCAGAATGACGATACGCGGTTTTGTACTTTAAACGACGATATGTGTTATATGTATTAAATATTCTGTTAGTTTGCTCTAAAATACAGTACCGCTACAGAGTTTAAAACGGCAACTTAAAAAAATCCGAGATATAAATATTTACATCTGCATCGTCCAGACCGTTAAATATACATATTTACATGCAAATGAGATCATCGGCGTAGCCAGAATGAAAATTAAGGGGGGGCTCGACCCTATTAAGCTGGCATTTCAGGGTACTATTTTATATATATTTAAGGACAATTTTAAAGCTAGGGGGGCTCGAGCACCCCCCTGCCCCTACCTGGCTACGCCCATGAATGAGATAATAAACAGAGGGATTCGTAAAACACCTACATATGTATATATGTACATATGGAGTACAGTTAACAATAGGATCACTTGATCGCAGTTGCAACAGATATTGAGATCGAAGTTTATTGGCCAGAATACTTAAAGCATTTAAATGTTACTAAACATTCAATAATAAGGGAATTACACGTGAAACAGACAAACAAACCATCTTGATGCTTCCGATTTTAATTATAGGGAATTTACATGATTCAACTTTCACAGGTGATTAGTTGAATCAAAAGTTGAACGAAAGTTGGCAGCTGGCCAACTTCATTGAAAGGGATTAGTTGAAAGGCCGTTTACACCAGGCGATTGTTGCTTTCAACTAAAATTTGCCTGAAAATCGCCTCATGCAAATTCTCTATAATATTCAAATAAGTTATTTGTACCTTTTATGTACAGGGTGCGCNTTCTCTTTTTTTATAAAGCAATCGCATTTCTGGTTAGTATATTTCAGGACGAATGGATAAAGATTGTGCCAAGAGCTTGTGTGAGCAAATCCAATGTTTGGCAGAGAATGTCAGTTACGCGGTTTTGCAGAATGACGATACGCGGTTTTGTACTTTAAACGACGATATGTGTTATATGTATTAAATATTCTGTTAGTTTGCTCTAAAATACAGTACCGCTACAGAGTTTAAAACGGCAACTTAAAAAAATCCGAGATATAAATATTTACATCTGCATCGTCCAGACCGTTAAATATACATATTTACATGCAAATGAGATCATCGGCGTAGCCAGAATGAAAATTAAGGGGGGGCTCGACCCTATTAAGCTGGCATTTCAGGGTACTATTTTATATATATTTAAGGACAATTTTAAAGCTAGGGGGGCTCGAGCACCCCCCTGCCCCTACCTGGCTACGCCCATGAATGAGATAATAAACAGAGGGATTCGTAAAACACCTACATATGTATATATGTACATATGGAGTACAGTTAACAATAGGATCACTTGATCGCAGTTGCAACAGATATTGAGATCGAAGTTTATTGGCCAGAATACTTAAAGCATTTAAATGTTACTAAACATTCAATAATAAGGGAATTACACGTGAAACAGACAAACAAACCATCTTGATGCTTCCGATTTTAATTATAGGGAATTTACATGATTCAACTTTCACAGGTGATTAGTTGAATCAAAAGTTGAACGAAAGTTGGCAGCTGGCCAACTTCATTGAAAGGGATTAGTTGAAAGGCCGTTTACACCAGGCGATTGTTGCTTTCAACTAAAATTTGCCTGAAAATCGCCTCATGCAAATTCTCTATAATATTCAAATAAGTTATTTGTACCTTTTATGTACAGGGTGCGCCATCTTTTACGCCTGTATGTGAATATTGAATAACTCAAAAAAAAAAAAAACATTTTCGTACATTTTCGCTTACACTTTTGCTAACTGCGTGTGGTGTGCGTCTGGTTGTTGTTACACAAATTAAAGGACCATTATGCCATCTCCAAATGCAAACGGATTTTATGAGAAGCTTTTTTCATGGTACAAATAGCTTAAACAAATAAAATACAATAAGGGTATTCAGACTATCCTCGTTAATGTATTAAATCATTATCTGGTAACTCGGTAACACTTTCAACTTCGAATTCCCCTTATTCGTTTTCTGGTAAAAATTACTTTCGAATCAGCTGACGTGAAGTTCTTTTATTTATAAATAATTATTAATTCCACGACAGAAAGGTTTATTGAACTTTTAATAAAATGTATGCACTTTTGGCGGGAGAAAATTCCAGTAAATAAGTGACGGAAAGGAATCAGCTGACATTTTAACGCGTGTGTTACCACATTATCAGACTTGTCACCTCGTTAAATTGGTAATGATATACTCGGTAATTTACAAAAACAAAACAATGGTGGAAGTTACCCAATACCGAATTAAGACTTTAACGAGTATAGTCTGAGTACCCTTAATTATTGCTTTCAAATAACATCATCTTTTTCGAACGTTCCCCGGATACGAAAATGAATGATAACTGTAATCGTTTTCTATTCGTTTCCGGATGCGGAAAATTGTACTAGACCGCACTGTCGGCAAAATTTACGATTCTCTGCTGGCTATTATAAGTTTGGAAAAAGTGTTGACATACGAGTATGAACTAGAGTTGGGACTTTTAGTTCATTTAGATGATCAATTAACCTAGTTCAAGTCACTCAAGTGAACTAGTTCATTTAGTTTATTCTCGTTCAGTTTAGTTCACAATTTAAAATAGTGAATCTGAGAAATAAAACAACTAATTTTTTATAAAAAAAAAATATATTTTATTTAAAATTACATTCAAAGATAGCATAAATATTACCTTTCTTATAAGCAATTCACTTGAGACACATATACTAGATGTAGGCTTTGTAACAATTCAGTAAAGATAATTCCTTTAGGTACATACATAGATATGTATGTAAGATACAGCGGTGGTAACGTAATTAGCAACCTATAACTTTTACAATATTCACAAATGAGTTTTCCACTTGCAAAGTACTCTATGTAAAATTTTTTCAATTTTTGGTTTTTGATGGTTAACGTACCATTATTTAAAGTAATTTCATGTCCACTAACAATACAGTGCAAAATTCTTATATATTCTGAAAAAAATAGCATCAAATGTTAGCTACTCTAGCAAAAGTCGCTATAATACTTACTGTATGTATATATGTATACACTTTCAAAAGTCGCTATAATATTTCTTGTACGTATTTATACAAGTTCAAAGGTCTCCATTTTCTGATGAACTTAGAAAACTACATGAAAACGTGTTAGTTTCGGTGCCTAGTCGAAGATGTCGTAAAAAAGAAGCAGACCCATCTTCATGGAAGAGAGAACGCGAAAGGCTTAACAAAAAGCTAGCTGCCGCTGCATTTATTTGTAAGCGAGCGACAAAAAAAAACGCTCAGCTCGGGTAAAATTTTATTTTAGCTACTTAAGCAACCCTGTTGGTGGCTTTTAAGAAACATGTGGTTAGTTTAACGGGATTTAGACACAAAACCAATTTAAATTAGTATTTATGCGAGGTATTTGCGTAATATACATATATAATAATAATATTAATAATAATAATAATAATAATAAATTGGCGCTTACACATACGTTAGTGTTTGGCCGAGCTTCTCCTCCGATTTGTGGCGTGCGCCTTGATGTTGTCACACAAAGCGGGGGACCTACAGTTTTACGCCGACTCCGAACGGCGATTGCATTTTTATGGGAAGCTGTTTTTCATGGCAGAAATACACTTGGAGGTTTGCCATTGCCTGCCGAGGGACGACCGCTGTTAAGAAAAAACCTTTTTCTATATTTTTTGTGATGTTGCTTTGACCAGGGCTTGAACCCTGGCGTTGCGGAGTGGAAGCGCTCACTGCTTACCACTACACCACAGCGGCCGATATATATACTTATTTATAATATAAGGAAACAACAATTTCCCTCTCCACTTTCCCATTACAGGCCTGTATGCAGCTCTCAAGAAAAGCAAAAACTCCATATAAAATGACGTGCAAGAAATGGCTAAGAAATTTTCTTGAGTCAAATTTCCTTCAGGCAGTACGTAGTTCTTAAGAAATTTACTACGCTTTCTACTACGGTTTTCTAAAGTTTTTTGTGAAAAAATAGTACAAGGCAACCCAGGTTTGCAACAGAAATATATGCCCGTTCCATTATTTCTTGAGGAAAGAGTGAGGCAACAGGCTGTGAAGTATCAAAAATGTCAAAATTCCTTGGACACACACACGAAATAATGGCAAATTTTTCTTGACCGTTTTCTTGAGAGCTGCATACACGCCTTAACAATTCACAATAGAGCAGTTTTTTCTTTTACCAACACTACCCTTCAGGTCCCGTATTTTTTAACCGACCTGGCTGAGCTCGGATAAATAGCCGGATTTGTGTTGTTGTTTTTATCTTTTCTATGGCATAAAAAAGAAAACATTCAGAAAATGTCGGTGATAAATACCTTTGATTTTGGTAAAAGTAAAATATAGGGCCCGATGAGCTTGAAAAAAAGAAAAAGGTGGCGTGGCTCGCCCCTTGTTCTTGATTTAGATGATATGAATTTTGTCTCGTTTGAAAGGTAATTGAAATACCTATAATTAAGTATGTATATCTATATAAATAATATATACATATTTCGAGAAAACCGAGATTATGTCCTTTTTAAATCAAAATGTATGTTCTTCTTAAAAAATACGTAAACGATTATAAGATATGTATGTATATCAGATCAAAACAATATTTAAAAAAATGGTGAAAACTTGAAAAAAATCTATCTTTTAATATAGTTAATTACGTATTTTTTATGAAAAATATAATTTTTATTAAAAAAGTTGTTATAATTCCTTTTTTTTAGTTTTCTCGATATATGTGTACATTATGTATATGGGTCTATCAATTCCCTTTCTAACCATATCCTTGTTATGAAAATCGTTTCAGACGCCGAAAAATTCGGCATAATTTCTGTCTGAAACACACACTTAGAAAAATCTCTTACTAAACAAATCCATATACGCTGAGGATGTACTAGGTATTAGTCCCGGGATTAGGATATTCATTACTTTTTAACAACTTAAATCGAAAAAATTGCTTCTATATTGTTTGAGAAGCTCTCCTACCATAAAATAAATAATAAATAAATGGGTTTGAAACCTTCTTTTTATTTTTTCTCTCTGACATCAGGATTTATTTTAAGGGACTTTCTAATTGCAAAGATATGATTAATTTCAAAAATGATTTAAAAAATTCAAGGCAAAGTAGAATAAAAATATGGGTACCAAATGCAAGACGAAATTTGTATAGAATTTAACGTAATTAAAATTTTTTGGATTCACAAGAACGAATAGGTAGGTAATTTTTTAAGCTGATAAAGTTAGAAGGACGAAATTCGAGTTTGTTATCGAGTTTATATAAGTCCTTAACATATAATTTTTCAAAAACATATATTGCGAAATTGCAAGGATAACATTTTAAAAGGACATTTTCAATACTTACCAGTCCTTCTGCGCCAAAAACTTGAATCTGTTCAAACTTTAAAGAATTTCCTCTTTAATTTGATACTCATACTTTTTCTGTAAGCACATTTCTCTGAATTGTTTAAATCAATTTTGAATTACTGACGTCAGAGTGAAAAACTATAAACGCAAATTTACTATATTTGGTCCATGGTTTCGCGAATATATATAGATATTTGTGTTTAAAATTTACTATCGCGCGTGTTATATGTATAATGAGCTAGAAATAAAATAAAAAAAGAAATATAACCAACACTTGTTAAGAAAAGGAGTTTCTATTATTGCCATAAGTGCGAATTACAAATCCCGAAAATCCCGGGATTATGTGCCAAGAATCCAGGGATTTTTGGGACCTTAAAAACGCCGGAATTAACATTCCTAGCATGTACACATAAATATACATAACCGGTTTCAAATAGTCTGAAAAGACTGGTGTATTTTCGCATGTTGGTCTGGTCCGATCATTTGAAAAGACCAGTGTATGCAAGCGCAAGCAAATATTAACTTATGCCGATTTCGTTTCTACCGAAAAATGCAGCCCACTGTTTGCCCTCTACGCAAAAACGCTAAGAAGAGGTCGATGAGAAGGCAACATTTTTTTGTAGAAACGAAATCGCTATTAGTTCTGACGCAGCATTTAGTAATTTTGTTGAGTTTCTAGAAAGGAATTGAGATAAGAGTGAAACGATATTTGAAGAGAAAATTAATTATGGGCTAATTATTTCAGTTTGAATGAACCACTCATACCGAAATAGTATATTTGAATCACACGGGCACGCGCAAGTAAGTTGATATGTGCATTGTAACTACATACTTGTTTAAAGTTATCTACGCCTTATGAGGGACATTTTTTTTATTGTCTTCAAAACCAAAGAGTTCATTTTTTTGTTTTTTTTTTTTGGCGCCACTATGCTATTAAATACACACATATATATGTATATACTTATGTATGTATATAATATTATTATGAATTTAATGATATTTTTATTATCTCCACCAAAGTATTTTATACATACTATATAACAAAGGATTACCATGGTGCAAAGTACACGCGTATAGTACGTTCTAACTTCGAAAGGTTTTTACTTATCATGTGATTTCCATTCGCTTTTCATGTCTATTTTGCAAAAGTCACACGTCGATCGATCTGACTTTCGCGGAAAGTATAAATCTTTTCTAAGACCTTTCGGAATTTTAAATCAAGTGCAAAGCATGAGTTTGATTTTCTACACCTCATTCCCTCGCTGACCAAGAGTGTGAACACTTTTATCAGGAATTAGTACTTTAAAATCAACGATGTGTCATTTTGATTAATTGATTTCCTGAACCTACATATGTGTATGCTTTTATAAACTTATTGAATTCAACCACAAAAGACCTGTATTTTCACCTGCGATATCGTACATTTACAGTTTTTACAGCTCTGTAATTCTTTGTCATACATACACACGTACGTATAGATAGCTATGTATCTTGAGACTATCATCATTCCATTCATTAGGCGGACGTAATCAGCTGTAGCAAACAAACAAAAACAATAAATATTATTTAACAATCGGTCATACTAATTAGAATTACTGTTAGTTGTCATTGTTCAATTGAAATCAGCCATTTGTAGTTCGTGTTTTCGCACTGTTTTCAATTTTATAACCTTTAGAAACAGAACATTTTTGCAATTTACATAGATTCATACATATGCAATTTTTTGCCTGCGCAGGAAGACGACGAACGTTTTTTACTAAAGTTAGGCAACCTTCAGGGAATAAGTACCCTACAAGAATTGTGTGATGGAAACTAACACATTCTCATTTATCTTACTAACACATTTGCAAATTTTGCGTTGGTTAAAAAGAGACCAATATATAAGGCCATAAGTTGGAAGAAGACGGAAGATCATATGTACACAAATGTTTACATCAGATTTTTCACACTGCCCTTTAGAATGTGATAGAAACTTGTAGGTAGCCAGTGACAGAAATCTCTATCAGCCTTGCCAGTCAAATGATTTGTCAAATGATGGTCACTGTTCTTGCAGGGTACCAATTCATATGGTAATGTAACTTTGGACTGATGTTTTTAAATACCAGAAGAAGAAGAGATACACCCATAAAAAGAGTAATACCGAAATTATCAGAATGGCGTGCTGAAACGATGTACCCATGTCTGTTCAGATTGGTATTTTCGTTATAACTCCTCCACTTAGGCAGCTATGGACATGGAATTTTTGCACTCCTTTCACTTACCATCAACAGAGACCTTACAGTGAAAATCGTTAAGATCAGGCTTTTGTGAAATAACTCCTACATTTAGACAGCCATGAAATTTTCTCCTAAAAAATCATGACGACCGTTCGACCGTACTGATTCAACTGATTTTCAGGTATACGGTTTTGCTTTGCAGCTGCTTAATTTTAATATGTAGCTAAAACCATGATATTTTGTGAGCTATTTCTATAGTAAGTCATTAAAGGTATACTGAGAAAGTTATCAATTAGGCAGGTATGGGCGAGCGAATTGGATATGACTGGATAAATTTGTAATGTGAAAACTGGGTTGCTTCGCGGACTGATCAATGGGTCTCAAAAAGTACTTGCATGAATTATGAAATGTGTAGGTATGAGAATCGGATGTAAAGTATATTGCATACCGCTAGGTGCGGGGGCGTGGCACCTCCCATACAAACCGAATTTTTATACCCGAGCGCACTTGTGCACAAGGGTATTATAACTTTGTTCTCATAACGGTTGTTTGTAACAGGCAAAACGAATCGAGATAGATATAGACAAATGTATACATAAATGATCAGGATGAAAAGAGAAATCGATTAAGCGGTGACCGTCCGTCCGTCCGTCCGTCCGTCTGTGCACACGATAACTCGAGTAAAAATTAAGATATCTTAACGAAACTTGGTACGTGCACTTCTTTTGGGCAGAGGTATTGAAAATCGGACAATAACCACGCCTACCTCCCATGTAACGGTAATTTTCAGAAATACGAAAACTGCGATATTTTAGTAACTACTGAAGATAATTGACTCAAAATTGATATATGCAATGATTGTTAGACGAAAAATAAGAATATTAAAAAATTTTGGAAAATGGGCGTAGCCACGCCCACTTATGGTTACATGTGTATATCTTGGTAACCGCNTTTTAGACGAAAAATAAGAATATTATAAATTTTTGGAAAATGGGCGTAGCCACGCCCACTTATGGTTACATGTGTATATCTTGGTAACCGCTGCACCAATTTCTTCCAAACTTGCCACAGTTGTTGGCCCTGGCACAGCATACCAAACGGACAATAACCACGCTCACATCCCATATAACGGTAATTTAGAGAAATACGAAATCCTCGATAAATCAGTAAATATTAAAGCTAATTTATTCGAATTTGATGGTTATCACATACATGTATCTCGCTAACCGTTCGAGCAATTTGTAGCAAACTCGGTATGGTTATTGTGCTTGCCGCATAAAAGCAAACCGTTGAAAATTGTTGAAATCGGACTAAAATTACGGCCGCTTTTTATATAACGGTAAATTTCATAAATGCTTGAGATTTCAATATTTCGAAATTTAAGGACGCTAATTTACTTAATATTTATACACCCTGGCTTATCATGTAGCGGTAACTTTCGGAAAGGTGGAAAACATATATTTAATACTTGCGCCGGGTATTTAATGTTCGCCTCCGCCCGAACTTAGACTTTCTTACTTGTTCATATTGCATTTCTCTGGAATTGTTCATGGTAGACTACTGGAACTTGGTATGGAGATATATAAAATCAGTCGAATAGTCATAAAGAAAAATTGGGACTATTTGAAAAAAGGGCGTGGCACCTCACATACAAAACGAATTTTTCATACTGCATATCCCGGAAAATGTTCATGGAAGAGGACTCGAACATGGTATGGAGATATATGAAAGCAATCGAATACTCATGGAGAAAAATTGTGGTTATCGGAAATGGAGGCGTGGCACCTCCCATACAAATCGAACATACTCGAACGTGGTATGTACAAGATATATAAAATCAGTCGCATAGTTATGAAGAAAAATTGGGGCTATCGGAAAAAAGGGTGTGGCACCTCCCATACAAAACGAAGTTTTCACACCGCATATCTCCGGAAGTGTTTATGGTAGAGAACTCGAACATGGTGTGGAGATACATTGGCGTCGCTACGTGGGGGCTCCAATTTGAAAGTGTGATATTAAATGCTTTTCCCCATAAACGGTGGCAATTTTCAATGATTATTGCGTTTCAGATTAAGACTAATACCAGATATTGTGAAAGGTTGGACTATACCTTAAAGATGACGGTTTTCTCATGGCCCAATACACGAAGCTTAGAGTAGAGTAATGTCTTTTAAGTACTTAAAAATTATCCTGGGTTATCAGGTGTCTAGCAATACAAGAATAATTGCTGTCTTTCACGAAGTTCTTTAAATAAATTTTGAGCTAAGTACTCACCCGTATTTCGGGGTTAATTAGAAAACTCATATGAACCTTAATAATATTTTAATTCAAAAATTTTACCTATAATTTTCTGGAGGATTTAATAAGGCATCAATATGAATATCCTTCTGATCGAACAATGCGTGTTCTCTCCATTCGTTACCGAGATTTTGCAAGTTGAAAATACAACGATGGAATGAAAAAAATTATCGCTAAAATTTTGAATATTTAGCAGCAAATGCAGATGTGCTTAAGAGCGAAAAACACCTAGGGTTCGAAATTTCAGACTTTGGTATCGATACTGAGTACTCATTCTGGCATCGAGCTCATGGTATCGATACTCTAAACGTATCAGGGAAAAAGTATCGATACTACTCAGTATTATTAATTTATTTTTTAATTCATTTTTAATGCTTTCTTCTGTGACTGGTCTGATATAGGGACCGAAACAGTTATTTTTTACGAGTTAAATTTGGCCCAATATTTTTTATTCCGTCTTTTCCGGATAACAAACAAACCGCTTATCCAAATTAAACAAATTTGGTGTCATATGAAAGAGGACTGAAATAGCTTTTAAACAGAAAAATCGAACGAAGATTACCACCTCGATTTATATTTTTTTTATAATCTAATACTAAAGAAATTCATATAAATAAATACCTGACCCAAGGTTTGTTCTATGGCTATTAATTAACATTTTTTATAGAAATATTTTTCAATATGTGGCGTTTCTCGTTTAGACATTTCAGTTTTAAAGCTATTTAAGTCCTCTTTCATTTGATACCAAACTTGTTTAAATTGGATAAGCGATTTGTTTATTATCCGGAAAGTACTTTTATTTCGGAATAAAAATATTTGACCAAGTTTAACTCGTAAAAAAACTGTAAATTTCGGTTCCTTCAATATTCGCATTCGCAAGAGATCCGCGTTGAGTTTTGCAAATGCGAAAGCGAATGCGAATGTTAAAATTAATGCGGAAGCTCCGCGGTAGCGAATGCGAATGCGTATATTCGCAATAACCCTGATTTGAAGGTTTGACAAGCCGTTCGAGGAAAATGTTAACGAAAATCAAAATTTTTAGATTTTCTGGCCGCCATGTTGACGTTTGATCAAGCCGCTTACGTTGTGTATGATAAAATCGCCTCATTCGCAATGGAATGAGGACGCGAGAGAGAAAAATCGAAGAAAACCAAACCCTTTACATTGTGAACCAGAAGAAAACTAAAATTCTTTGCTTGAACGAGTCATATTTGCATGGTGTATGACAAAATGGGAAAACCAGGTTTGAAGAATGTTTGACAAGCCCAAGTGGCTGTGGTGTATTTCGCTCTTTATAAAACTTCGGAAAGCTTTATTCCAAAATTTGCAGGTCGATTTAACAGCTCTCTTCTGTAAGACATGGCTACATTTGTTATCTGCAAATATATCGAGAAAAAATTCCGCAAAATAAAAATCCTCAAGAAATACTCAAGCGTGCCCGAAATTTCTTACGTTTTGAGGAATTACTCACAAAGAAGCAACACTGATTTTAAGAATGATTTTCAAGAACTTAACCTAATTAAAGAATAAATTGTGTACAAGCATTCAATTAAGGATATCTTCCTTATTTGAGCTAAACTCGAAAAAAGCCATTACCTTGCATTTGGTTTTACGCAATAACGATTTAAGCTGTCGCACAGTGTTATTGTTGACGCAAAGTAAGTGCTGAAAGCTTCTAAAGACAACACATTTCACTTTCCAACAAAAGTAAATGTTATTTGTTTATTTGTATTCTTATTTATTGTAAATTTTAAGACGCTTCATTTATTGCAACTTTGACCCATAAAAAGATCAGAGATAATATTTGCAGTAAGATGGAAAATTTTTCATCTGGATCGGCTGTATAAATATCTACATATATACATATGCACATATGTATGTTAATCAAATTGAGCAAACATGACACATGTGTTCTGGCAAGGATTTTTTTATAAAATTTTTATTTTGTCTCGGCTCTTTAACCGACTTCAAAAAAAAAGGAGAAGGTTATCAATTCGTGGGAATATTATTTGTATGGCCTTATAACTTTAGACCACCTTGACCGATCCGGTCATTGGAAATTAACGATAATCTTAAATTTTTGTATAAGAATTGAAGTCAATTTCTTTTTTTGCTTAAAACTTACTTGTATTAAAATATTTCGGAACCACGTCCAAAGGAATGGAAGTGGGTACATTAAAACCATTATATTAATAAAAAAGTAACTTTTACCTTCAAAATTTAAATCGGAAGGAAAACACAAATTAAATAACATATGTATGTACTTTTATTATTTTGAACAAATTATACCAATTTTTTTAGCAGATAAATATCGGCAATGTTTTCCTTTTATTTTTCAGACATTGATAAAAATCAAACTTGCGACTTGAATTTTCCGGCTTTATCGAAAGGGGCGTATAACCCTCTCAAAAAATTAACATTTTTCATTCGCTTGTTCCTACGTGAGATTCTTGGAATTAAAATTTTTCGGTATTGTTCATGCTTGCGAAAATTTTGGGAATATTTCGTTTTTTCTATTTTCGAGATTAATTCCTACTTCGGGTGTAAGTCCTGAGAATCCCGAAGTGGTCCCGAAAATCTCGAAAGTCACGAGAAACTCAAAGTTGTCCCGAAAATCGGTAAATAACACCAAGCGTCCCGAACTGGTCTCTAGGATTATGAAGCAATTCCGAAATAGTCCCGGAATTCCCTTAATAGAGCTCGAGGATACGGAAATAATCTCGAAAATCCGGAAATAGTCCCGAGACATAGACCTCCTGAAGTAGTCCTGAAAATCCCTAAAAATTTCGTATGATCCAAAACAATATTACACGAAGTATCTCGCAAAGTGCCGGGAAAATCGAATAAGAACATTAAGGGCCAAATTCAAAGTCATGGTTACCACTGCAAAACTTTCTTTCCTAACAAGAGCTGGTTCAATAACCTACCAAAATGGCTTCGTTCCTACCATTTAAGAAAACGCCGTTTGACGGTAATAAATAATTTTTTTTGCTGGTTTTCAAACTTAAAATCAGATTTCCAAGTAAACAAAATGATCGGAATAATATCTGGTATATACATTATTTAAGTACATATTATACATAGCACACAAAAAAGTCGTCTGTGCTTTTAACCAGACCCACCTACCGACAAGTAATTCGACCCGCTGAACCCGAATCTGAGGTCTGTTCTACTTCTACTCCCTCAAAATTTCTAGTAAATTGCACACATTTATTATGAAGTATATATATGTACATAAATAAGTAAGGTAAAAATAAACCTCACGGTTAGGCTTGCCAAATATCCGGGTCTAGGAGCCGCAGGGTTGGGGGAAAAATCTGCGCGTTGTGTATTTGCCATTAATTTCTTCGAGCTACTGGAAATATGTATGACTCAGAATAAGTTTTCTTTTTAATTTTCGTGTATAAAAAAAAAATATATTCTGTAAGCACGTAAATATATTTGTTATGTAGTAAGCTTGTGAATTTTTCTTCTAGTGCCATTTGAAATATTTTAACAACCTTGTCATTGTTGAAACAATTATCGATTCGAAGAAAAATATTTGATTTATAAACCCGCCTTTACGTCCATCAATTCAATCAATTAATATCCCTTTAGATACCCAGTGGATACAAGTTTTTATAGCGTATACGGAGTTCAAAGAATGGCCGAAAGTAATGGGTGAAATCCTGCCTATGCCAGTAAGCAACGAGTTTTTTAAGGTATTTCGCAAACAGTTGGGGCCATCCAAGAAACAGAATGAGGGTAAAACTGATATTGTCCCTATTTTACATGCCTACTCACAGTGCTAACAAAGTGACACACTACTACAAACCAGAGATGTTTTCGGTTTTATGAGCAAAGAAACCTACCATCCTACCAACGATAAAAAAACCTACCAATTTTGGTAGGAAAAGCCCAAAACGGCAACCCTGTTCACAGTGCGTAGTTAACTCAGAATCGGCAGTTAACTACTGATTTTTGTACTCAAAATCAAAATCACTGTAAATTTGGCCCTAAATCTCGGAAAGTATAACACGAAGACTCCCGAACACTTTTAAGTCCAAAGATCTCTACGCAGCATACGATTGCAAATGACTCAATGACGCCGAGCCGTTAAAGAACTTTTGGTAAATAAACGTGCAAGAAATAGTTCCGGTATTAGCAAGTCAATATTCTTATTAAGTCTCATCAAAAAATTCCTTGTCGTTTAAAGGATAAAGGGAATGCCGCATTATACTAAAGCCAGCTTCTCGACATAAGCTACAATTCCATACGAACACAGATATATGTACATATGTACATGATAGTAGTACATGTTTTATAGTAGCAATTTGGCCTAACACTGGTATTTAGTATCGAGATAGATAGGCTGACTTCCAAAATGTATCAATACAATGTTTGGATACTGTTATACTGCGGTATTCAAACTGTTTTTATATGCAGAGTTGCGACACATTGCAACCATATAGATTGCATATTTTAAATATTCAAAATAGCAAGAACAATTTTTCTGAATTTTCCATTTTTAAAACATCAATGGTAACCAATAACAAACGAAGCATCAACTGTGTTTCTGATGCGCTGATTGCTCTAGCGATGCGTTTCGATAACTTTTCGGATGCGTTTTGGAAAAGTATACATTGTCAATATTGTGTAGCTCAGCGTTATGGAACATTATACGTTGTACGTATGCAAAGCAACTGACGTTTTGGAAGTCAGCCGTACTTTAAAAAGTTTAGTATTTGGGTACACACAGTGCAGCTTCTATTTCGAAGAAGACGAAACATTCACATCGTAAGTTTCATTTTTATCAATGCCTGAAAATTAAAAAGCGAACATTACCGATTGTTCTCTGTTCAAAAAATACCGGCGAATAATCGGTATTTTTTGCTCAAAACAATAAAAGTAAAAAATTAACTTAAATATTTTGTTTTTTAATTTAAAATGCATTACCGGTACGGTCTCTGAAATACACCCATCTAGCATAGATATAAATTTTGAATTGACAGCTTTAATCTTGAAGGGCACTTAATCAGCACCCTCACCTATTTTGTAAGCAGTTCGGAATAAAATTCTGCCTTAAAACATGCATAAGTACTCAGGCAATGCGAATTTTATGTTCAATATTTTTTTTATTATCAATAACAAGACAAGTTTAATGAAAGGTTGTAAAAAATTTTCCACACGCAATGGAATAAAAGCATTCTTATCAAAATTATTAATGTGTATGCATGTATGTACATATGTATTTTGTATGTAAATAATGCTATACAGTTCTTAAACCACATAAATTAAAAGGAATGTATATGCACATGTATGTAGGTATATTTTTATTGAATTGGCAGAAAACATTTGATTTGTTATGAGTGATATGAATGTCATGATTTTTCTCACTTCGGCATTTTATAGCTTCCATAGCTGATAGCTTACTTTAGCAATAAGTCGTTATTACTGTCAGTTCAGATTCTGGGGCGACCGCCTTTACCAAGAAGCTAGAAGTAAGCAATTCTACTCTGTAGAACCCAGGTTCGATACCATGTCAGCGCATGTGTACAAGCGTAATTCTCAGTGAAACTTAATCGTATTTCGTTTCATTTCTAGTTTGTTTCATACTGCAGAAATTCGTATTTATTTTAACCTTAGTAAGAAAGGTGTAAAATATCCACGATCTTTCTTAAAAAAGACAGTCTTTTTATAATAAGAAGAACTTTTTTGATATGCCTACATCTTTGGCTTCGGTAGGGGTAAAATTTGCGAAGCTGTAACGCATAGCCCTGCAGAAAATTTCGAAGGGCTGATTTGCCGTTATTTAAACTTGACGGCGCGATTGTTATTGTTAATTCTATACATTAATTTGTTAGTTTGTTTAAAACCATATTAAAAGCCAACTGCATAAAAACGTTCGGAAATGCGTCACCAAAAAAATTTTTCGTATCACTGCACCTAAAAATGCACAAAGGTTGCAGCGGAAAAGGAAGGAACTACGCGATGCGCCATTGCACAGCATAGGTTTCTGCCGGACACTTTAGTGGGAAAACGGAACGTCAAAGTATCCGAAAATGGATTCAGTAAACCGACAAAAATTCGCACTTCATCCACTTTTTGCTCTTTTTCGGATCGGTTTTCAGCTTTTCGGTGGTTGGCCACTGGCAACTACGCATGCATGCTTTCAAATGTTTAGCTTGAGCAAATAAAATACAATTATTGCTTTCAAATTACATCATCTTTTTCGAACGTTTTCCGCATACGAAAATTGATGATACTGTAGGAGTTTTTAAATTCGTTTTCGGATACGGAAAATTGAACTAAACTCACTATCGGCAAAATTTACGTTTCTTTGCTGGCTGGGTATGCATATGCCTAAATGTATGCAACCATTTAAAAAAGCAAGTAAACAAAGGGTGCTTCTAATGAAATTAAAAATTTTTTGCTGAAATTTTTTGCTTCGAAATTTTCTGCTGGGCTTCGCAAATTTTACCCCTAATTGTTTGATTAAAATTAGTTTTGAAATGCTTGAAATTAGCATCCCATTCATTTAGCAGTCTCCCACACAAACGTATTGCAACCGAAAAATATTTCCATAAACAGGTGATAGAGATGCACTTTCACTTTTAAATTGGTCATTGTCAGAGTTATATGACAAAATATGTGTGTATACACTGCAATCATTTAAATCTTTTTGCTTTATTTCCGGAAAATATTGGTAGATTTTTAGCCTTTGTTCGTAAAAATTTTAGAAAATAAAATACAGATAAAAAGTTGGTAGATCTACCAATAAAGTGGTAAAGTCCGTGCACTGCCATCGGCTGTTCTAACGATTTGAAAGTTGAATAAGCAAAAACAAAATTCCATCTGAATTTTCACCTTTTAAATATATCGTAACGAAGTAATATCGAGTTTTATAAGTATTTTTGTTAATTTGTTTGTGTATATGCGTATAATATATACATTAGCGCACACAAGGGTGGGTTTTGGGGTTCAAAGCCGTCCCCCCAAAGCTCATAACCTCAATTACAAACTGTATCTTAATGCTTGGAATCTAGCTCTCGAAAAAATCACAAGTAGTACTTTTTATTATTTCTGTTGCTTGAAAAGCAAACTTTCCTTAAGAAATAAATATAAGAGCATTTTTTTCTTAAGAGCTGCAAACTGATTTCAGAAATTTTGATAGAAGAAAATTTCCTTTCCCTTTCTTGTGCGTCATTTTACATGAGTTTTTCGTTTGTCTTGGGAGCTTTTAAAAGTTTAACTGCGAATGAACACATTGGCCTAAAAGTATGCAATGCATACTCACTTACTGTTGTTTTTTACCCTTTACAGCCTAAAAGAGTTTACCACAGATATGTACTTAACAAGGATTAGAAGATTTAGTTTGCCAGCTTCGAATTCGTTCTACAAAAATAAGCTACATAATAAAAATACAAGTTCAGTTAATTTTTTGAGTATTCGAAATATTCAAGAAATGGAGCAATTGTAAAAATCACCATCTCCATCGAAAACTAAAAACCAGAAATCGAGGAAAATGAACATAAAAGTGTAAAAATTTCATGGAATTAAATAATTTATTTATATTAAAATTCTTTAATAACATTTTTTATTACTTTTGAAAGTTGAGCGCAGCTTGTGTTTATAGAACTTTTTATTACACAAGTATGTAATTTTTAAGCAAAAAATACAACCGACTTCAATTCTCATATACAAATTTAGGAGTACCGTTAATTTATTCATGATCCAATCATCAGACCTAAACTAAATTACCAATTAGGTACCTTCTTTACGATAAAAAAAAAAATATTGAAACCGGTTCACGCGGTCCAAAGCTATACGGTGGCACACATAAAAGAAGAAAGAATACTCCGAAGAATTGATAACCTCCCCTTTTTTGAAGTCGGTTAAAAATGTTTGAGTTCTTTGTCAATTTATGTATGTAGTTTTAATTTTATGTAAATAAAATGCAATTTATGAAACTTAAAGTTTTTTTTATTACATACCTAGTGAACATAAAACTTGCATAAATGTATTTTAAAAAGCGTATTATCTAAAGCAGTATTTGCTGATAATATATATTCAGAAGTATAAAAATATATACCAAAAAAATATATTCCTGGGTGCGCCCCTGAATATATAGTTTTACCAGTTTTTACCCGAAAAGCTTTCCCGTACTTTTTGGTTTTTCTCTCTTTCTCTGAGAGCAATTTTGTGTTTTGATAGTTTAACAAGTTTTATCCAGAAAAGTTGAGGAACGAAACTATTGTGTGACTTCAGCGAATGGGTGGATGCTATCAAATCGACGAAGAGAGGGTTAGCGGTCCGCGAATGGCGCCACCTTCATTTTCTGCATCGTGATTTAACGCTGGTACAAAACATATTTGGATCGCTCACACTTGCCTGGTTATCAGGTTATCTGATTATGTGGTTATATTTTGTATTCAGTTTACAACAATAACATACACTACAGAATAATAATTTTTAACCAGATAAAGAATAACCTGGCAAGTGTGAACAACCCAAAAGATAATTTCTTGACATAACTTCCATGGAACTTATGTCACTGTTCCCTGGATGTTATGTTGAAACCCCGGCATGCAATGGCAAACCTCTGCGTGCATTTCTGACATGACTCCGCCAAATGTACATTAACCTTCCATCAAGAGCGGAATATTTGTTGGAAAGAAAACCACATCATTTTCTGCCAAATTATGTAAAATATTTTAGTTAATGCACTTTCTAAGAACGTGTGCGATATATAATCTTGAACTTTTCTTTTGTCTGCTTAACTAATTAATAAGAATTTTGTAACTGTATTCCTTTTTTATATTTCGTCTAAGTGTGTATGTATGTATATATGTATGTATGTATATAACACCTGTAAAGCACCGCTTAAACTTATTCTAAAAGTCAATAGAAACGGAAGCAAAGGTTGCAGTCATTGCCGACCACACTTTTAGTCACGAGATTTATTCACCTACAACATGTTAGCACATACATATATGGGTTCACATTAGGCGGGTACGGTTTTTTAACTCACGACGGTATATAGTAGTAAAACTACAGTCCTCTCTACGAACGAAAATCACACTTTATAAGTCTCTCATCATATAAATACAGCGTATGTGATGGATAGGTCATGTCGTACGGAATGATGCAAATGCTCCAGCCATGAAAGTGGCAGAGCAATAGGAAGACCACCACCATTCCGAAATCAGATGGAGAAGCACTTGGCTTCAATTGGAATTTCTGATTGGCACCAGTTGGTTTAGGTGGCCGCTGTTGTTCAGCGGTTAGAAGGGCGCACTACCATAGCGCAGGGCCTGGTTTCAAGCGTAGTTCAACCCAACATCAAAAAATAAAAAACAGAAAAGTGCTTTCTAATATTGATCGCCCCTCGGCAGGCAATGGCCAACTTCTGTATATTCGGACATGAAAAACAGCTTCTCATAAAACTGCAATCGTCGTTAGTAGTCGGCATAAAATTTTAGGCTCCTCCCATTTGTGTGACAACATCATGGCGCACGCCACAAATCGGAGGAGAACCTCGGTCAAACACTAACATTTGTATGTATGTATGTTTAAGCGCCAATCTAATATTATTATTACACTTAGCACATAAGAGAAAAGACTGGTGTGATATGTTGAGCCGAGCAAAATCGCTTAAGCGGTTAGAGTAGAACTCCGCAAAAGGCATTTTAGACGCTCCACACTTTTCAGGCTTTTAGAACTTTATTCAGCTATAAGTTGCATATGTCGGCGCGAGCGCTGAAAGCCATAACTTCTAAAGGGCTTGGAGTGGAGTTTTACTTTAGAGTAGGGCTCCAAATTGCGGCCTTGTGCAGTCATATCTAGCAAACAACTTCAACGAATTTTTTAAAATCGTTTAACCACAAGCAGTTTCCCTAACATATCGTCAGCTGGGAGGAAGACCGACCTATCTCGGCAGCCAGTACGAAAACGCCCTATCTCAGAAAAATTCTCAAACTTTTCAATATATTTTAAGTTGAGATAGGGCGTATTGAACCAAATTCTGAGATAGGGCGTTTTTGAATCAAATTCTAAAATAGGGCATTCTTCAACCAAATTCTGAAATAGGGCGTTCTTCAACCAAATTCTGAAATAGGGCGTTCTTGAAAAGTTTTCTGAGAAGGGCGTCTTCGAACTGGCTGCCGAGATAGGTCGATCTTCCACTCAGGTGTCGATATGTAGTATTCTTAGTGACCCTCCCTAATATGCATGCATATGAACATATCCATATACATACATATGTATGTATGCTTACAAAAACATTTAAGCACATGCAATAAATATACATACATACATATATACGCTCCCAAGTCGGGTTTATGCAATGATCGGGCGTTTAATGCCATAGAAGTGAAATCGGCGGCATTGCAGCGTGCATTATGCGCCGACTAGCTATTGAGCGTACAAATTATAATCACTTTGCACAATCGCACGCGACGGGCGCGACATGTAAGATAACGTGTGAGTGAATGCTTCAGACTTTTGCCTTTCTTCCAATAAGCAAGCTTCTGATTGTTTGCCTTAAGTACATGCTTTACTTCCATATCGACGGTGATACTCCAAAACGGTCTATGTCTATTAGTACCCTTGACACTTATGTAGATGGTATCTTACTTGCAAAGGAATGCATCTGCAAATCGTTCCACCCTAATAAACGAATGTCAAAACTGTCTATCTTTGGCTGATGAAGACTAACGTTTGCTAGAAGCGGTCAGATACAGATAACAGATCAGTCAAGCACCAGAGGTAATAAGAGACATGGAACGTTTTACAGTATCACCGACGATATGTACAAATTGTACATTTCACACAAATTCATTAATAGATCTGTAGAGATCGGACTTACCATTTTCAGCGGTGTAACCCCAGTGTGAGCTCATGTTTTCTGCGTTCTGAGGGTGTAGATTTTTTTTATTTAAATGCCCTGTTTATAATTCAGACACTTTCCCAAGCTGAGCAACAAAAAATTGCTTCGGCAATATCAAGAATGTTTAACCGCAATAAATAACAGTAATAATAGTGTAAATAATGACGGCGAAATAGTCGACTGATTTTTTTTTTGATGATCTGTTGTTTATTTGAGAGCAGCCGTAAGTCAATTGAATTGCTGTATGACAGTTAGTGAGCTTTAAAAACGCGTTTGACTCTTGCCAGTTGGCAGGTGTGTATGTACCGTGATCAATGGAAAGTATATGGAAGTAAAAAGCCGCGTACTGATGAGCGACGGAACATGAAGAATGTTAAGACGTCTCGCACGTTTGTCTGCCTAAAGAAGACTGTTGAGTGCGAGGTCTGGTTGCCTGCTGTTTGCTTGCGCCGAAACTGAAATGAATTAAACTAAGCTAGCTACCGAGCCAGTCAGCCAATCGGCTAGTCTTATAGTCAGATAGTCTGGCGTTTGTTTGAGCGTTGAAATAGTGCACAATTTCAGAATGAAACTACTAATGAACGAGTACTACTAAGCTTACACATATGTATGTATGTACTGATCTATATATTCAGGTATCTACATATGTACGTATTATGCATATAGGAATCTGTATGTCAGTACAATACAAATACGGACGGAAATGCGAATGAATAACAAAATGACAGACTGCTTTTTCCCCCAGAAAGTCTGAAATTAACTTGCGCAGCAGCAGCGACTTTTTCCAAAATGCATTCGCATTGGTCGCATGCAGTAAAGTTTACTGAGAAGTTTCGAAAACAACAGCTGAGAGCGTCATCAAGAACGTTGATGTTAAAGTTAACGCCAATGCGGCTGAGCGCAATCGTAATTATACCATTCACGCAATGCAATATTTACATACGCATACATACATACACACATTGCTCTCTATACACAGTGGTCGAAAAAATTATAGCCGCGCCATATATTGACAAGTTTAAACATATACTTTTTTTTGTTATTTAATTTAAGTTATTGTTTTATAAAAATATAGTTCATTCTTTAACAAAAAATGAGTAAATCCAAGGTTAAAACTGTGTATAATATTTAAAAAAATTCAACAAACTTTCGTAATAACTTCGATCTTTTTAATTAGATTTCTTAGAAATATTTTGAGCGTGCAGTTTTGTAACCCATTGGATTCTATTTTCTCGAATAAAATGCCAGTTTCAAATTGCTAATCGCGCGGTTGACCGAAATGGAAGCAAACAATAATTCGAATTTATTATAAGAATAATTCAAATTTAAAAGGGGATGTATAAAGAAAGCCAGCCTTTTTTCACTTCGCGTCAAATGAATTATACGTTTATACCTGTTTTCTAACCGATGTGAGAATTAAAAAACCGATTTGAAAACAAATTCGAGTCAACACACTTTTGAATTTCTGAGCGTATTGAAATTTGGTTTATGCTTACGTTTTGAATCACGGCGAAGTGGGTTAAAGCGCTTTATGTGTCGGTATAAACAAGGTATATCACAACATGATCGATTTGGTTTCTCGTTTTTCGATCCGGAGACAGCCACGTAGCTCCTTAGCCCGTATCTGCGTACGCTCATAACCACTGTGTATAGAGAGCTATGAGTGTATGTATGTATGTATACTGAGAATCTTTCTGGCTGCCGTCCCTAAATTGGAGCGCTGAGCGTTGTGTTTTCTATTTGTCAACGAGTGTCAGTGCGGTATCCCTAAATCAACGCGACGTTATTTTTGAGGTTTTGCTTATTTCCTCTCGTTTTTGTTCTCGTCTCCTCTTTCACTTTTTGTCCTTTCTCTTTCTTTCCGTCTTCTGCATCCAACTTCAACACGTAACCCCCTGTCAAAAATTAAAATTCCATTTGCTCGGCGCTAACGCCGCGCTATTGTGGGACGTTTCATACAAATTGTATGGGCATAAGAATTTTTGGCAGTAAGAAATCTAATAAAAGGGCTCGAAATTTTTACAAAAGTTTCTTGAATTCTTTTTAATATTGCACAGAGTTTGAAACTGGGATTTACAAAGGTTTTGTTAAAGAATGAACTATATTTTTATAAAAAAAAATAACCAAAATTAAATAACAAAAAGAATAATATGTTAAAACTTGTCAAAATATGGTGCGGCTATAATTTGTTCGACCCCTGTACTAGGGCTGAGAAAGAGTCTATTATTTTTTTTGCAACTTGTTGGATTCAGTAATTTTGAGAACAATTTTACGAATAAATTCAAATACTGTTTAGACCAGAGGTTCCCAAACTATTTTTTCTCGTAGACCCCTTTCAAAAATTTACTGGTCTCGGTGGACCCCCTGCTGATACATTTCTAAATATTCCCAAAGCCCGTAAAAAAATTAAATGTGAAAATTAGATCTAACAATGTAAATTTGCATGGTGGGTGAATTCAAAAACTAAACTCAGAGTGACCAAAATAAAAGTAAAATATTTTCTTGTGTTCTATTTATAAAAATAATAATGTGATTACACACTTGTAGATTTAAAAAAAAATAGAGCTCGTAAATACATCAAAATACTCTCTCGCTCGGAAGAGTTATATTTTTTACGAGCACTGCGATCGCTAGCGTTATTTACATTATCTTCACTATAAACTCATCAAATGTTCGCCTCTCTCATGACTTTGCACGTGGAGTATATGTAAAATAGTTTATTTGTGTTAATGGCATCATTTTTATTTTTATCGCTCCGAGTTTTAAAGTGAGGCGAAAAATATTTGTCACATTTTTAAAACACAAAACTTAAAACATCAAAACGGTTACGCTTTTTACGCCAAACTTTTAATTCAGAAACTGACAATAGAGATAATAACGAGTTTAAAAAAGTCGATGACAAATAAACAAGCAAGCAAGAAGCACAAAAAGTGTTCCACCGTCTCATCTTCTTCAAGGCAAGATGGGAAAATGGACTTGTCATTTACGCCTATCACAGTCAGGTGTTTGTTCCGCGTAGTGACCAATCAGCAGTCCAGCAAGTTGTCTGCAGTGTCGTCTGCTCAGTGAGAGCAAAAAATTAGATAAACCTTGTGAGATTGAAGGCAACATGAGTTTTGCCCACCTGCATCCCCTCGATGCCTCTCAGCCATTTCTGAGCGAAGTATTCATCCAGTTTCTGATGTTGGCTTCGGTTGCCGAAGGTGGGAGTGTTCACACTGGTTGCGGACGGCGGAATGCCTGGTCTGAGCCAACTCTGGCCCCAGAGTAAAACAACCTCGTTATGTTCACCATCATATTTTAGTCGAGACTTGCATTGCCGAACTAGTTCGGAAGTACTTAAATACAGGGCTGGTCAATGCCTTAAGTGCAGCTTGGTTGTCACTGCAGTCACGTAACCTCCTTCCCCTCCACCCTTAGTCCATGGCTTTGAGTAATGCAATTACCTCAGCCTGGAAGTCCGAAGCATATTCCCCTACAGAAAAGTGAAGCTTATCTCCATTAAACTCGAAAAAGACCCCAGATCAAGACCCATAGTCAGTTTTGGAGTCATCAGTGAAGAATCGACAATGTATGAGTCCGGTCTCAGCGATGGAATCAAACCAGCATTCAGTCTCAAGCAACTTAACATTATAGAATCTCTTCAATAAAGGCGTACTATCCTGTAGCATTAAAAAGACACAAGTGCTTAAATCTCTGCCGCCAGCAATTTTCGCCGCGCCCCACTCATTGTCATACCAGCGTCCGGTTCTTTTTAGTCTGCAGGTGGCCATTAAGGCATCCCCACGTTTGAAAACACAAAGTGACGGTAAGTACAGCAATGCCTCAAGAGCACTATACACCACTAAAAAAATTTAAGTTAAATAAAGAGGCTATCAAGGAACCATTTTGGTTCTTTATATCGAAACCAGATAAAACTCCGTGGACCCCTATTTACAACTCATGGACCCCCATATTTTTTTTCACATCACCGTGGACCCCCGTCGAGGCTTCCGTGGACCCCTGGGGGTCCACCTGGACCACTTTGGGAATCACTGGTTTAGACTATCCAGATATCCGGATAACCAAGTGAACGGATATAAACCGATACCAAAATTAAAACTTTGCTGATTGTAAATTTTTGTACAACGTTTGAAACTTGGATTTATAGGGTTTTGTTATACAATGGAACTATATTGTGTATAAAAAACAATAAAAAATAAAGAGTCAAAACTTGTCAATATGTTGTATAGCACAGTGACTCAAACAAGTGCTCATGTGCTGATGTTTATTCCGAATATTCACAATGTTCTTCAAGTTAAAATGTTTTCGTTATTTTTTTATAACAAGTATTTTTTTAATGCAAAAAATCCTCATATAAAGATTTAGAAGTACCGTTAATTCCTTACAATGATTCGAAATAAACGAAACTAGTGTGGGACCACCCTGAAGGTATCACCTTTCCTATAAAAAAAAGAATAATCGAAAAGGGCTCACGTGGTCCACAGTTATGCAGTAATATACATAAAAAAAACTTCGATGAATTGATAACTTTCCGCCTTTTTTTTGAATTCGGTTAAAGATGTTGTTCATTGTAGATCTAGCCGAAAAATAAATAAACAAGCGAATTTCCAAAACTTGTCAATATGTCGGAGTCGCATTGTTATGACAAGCACTGTATACAAATAAGTGCATGCAAATGTACGAGAACACCAGAACTCGTCTGTTATTACTATGTATGTGCTAAAGTCATAATCTTATATTGTTTGTATGTATATTAGGGTCACCCAAAAACTAACCTAATGAATTTATGTCCTTGAAAGGGCCTATTTACTGAGAAGAAAATTCTCCCATTTGGAAATATTTTTATTCCAATTATAAAAGGTGTCGGTGAGCAAATTTTTTTTAATTTCACTTTTATTTCAACATACTTTGATTAAAAGAAAGATATATTTTTTTAATTAATTAAATTAAATTTAATAAAATTTTTAAAAAGTTGGAAATTTCCACGAAAATTTGTTGATTTTTTTTAAATTGCACAAATTCGGAAACTTGGATTTACACGGGTTTTGTTAAAGAATGAACAAATTTTTTATAAAAAAATAACAAAAGTTCAATGACAACGAAAATAATACGTTAAATCGTTAATCGGTGCAAGTGGCTTTGTAACTTAGCCATGGTTACGCTACAGGAGATTAACAGGTCTATTCTGCGCTGGTAATAAAAAGTTTGTAACCGGTAAATAAAGTTCCTGTCAATTTTTAAACCCTTTTCGCATTCTGTGTATTCTTGTATCCGGTAATTTTTGTTACCATCTCATAAGCTGGTAACAAAGTATTGCCCCGTGAAATATGCAATGCCAGAATTTGCACAGTTCTTCATAGCTGAATCGCTAAATATTTTAACTGCATTACCAATGTACCTAGAATCGCGGTGACAACAACTGGTAACATTTTTTGGTAATAAAATTTTCCGGTTACAAAATCTTCGGTAACGTGCAGAATAGACCTGTAAATGTAATCCAAATTGAGGCTGCCATTTTTTTGCTCCATTTTCACTATTTATCACCATTAAAATGGGATATTTACCACCAACAATGCAAGCAAATTTTGACAGCTGCTTTTGTTGCATAGCGCCACTTGCGGATACTAAAATTTAGGCTAATCTATTTTTAGCGAAAAGCGGGTCAGAACACCTACAACACCGCCCCTTCCCCCCTTTAATACGGCCTTGGTTACACCGTCAACAAAAAAATTTACAAAAAAGTCTTAGCGATATCAGAATTACACTTAATAATACTAAAATTTATCGAATTATTTAACAAATTTCGCTGGGTGAAATTCTCGAGAAAAATATCCCACAAATTTAAGATGTTTCTATAAGGATGCTGTTTCAGGGTTAATAAATCTAGGATCTTGGGCTTTAAGATCTTTAAGTTTTTGTTGAATAAATTTGCAAAATTATTTTTTGTCCCGTATTCGGCTCCCATAAATATGGTCACCGTACCTACATATATGCAATACATTTTGTTCCCGCAGAAACGCCTAAAGTTAAAACGCATTGTTAATATGGGCTACAAAACGTCATATATGTAAATCAATTAGCACCAAAATTAGTCATTAGTTATTGATTAGCACTATTCATTTCAGATTGTATGAACTTAAACGTAAAAGCTCTCGTTAAATTATGACAAAGATGGAAGTTACGAGTAAAGCCTTGCGCGCACACCAACGCGATAGCGCAAACGATAGGGATAGAAATCGAACACAACACGTTTTGCGAATGGAAGCGTGCACACCAAGCGTCAATCGCCGCGATAGATCGCAAGCACTGGCATAAACCGATTCCAGTAAAAATGCATACAGGTAACTGGATTGTCGGTATACGCCAGTGCCCATATGCCAGCATAAATGAAATTGTGTAAATTATTTTTTATTACATATTATTAAATTAATTATTTTTTTTTTATTTTTTTCTGTCAATCAGTGACAGTTCGGACAGGTGCTTTCGAAAAGTAGAAAACAAAAGGATTAGAAAAGAATAAAGCTCCTGTAAAAAAATAAATCAATTGAATTTTTTAAATAATTGTTACATAGTCGCCCCTCAATGGATTCGATCGAAAAAAGTATATAATATCCGCTACACTTTTATCTATAAACCGCAATTTTTTCTAGAGTGGGGTCTCTAATAGTTAAAAAAATATTAAACGATTTCTGAGTGAGGCAAAATGTCCTATACAACAACTATATAACACATACATACTGTTATGAAAACATATATACTAGATCTGGGGATATTCGGTTAATCGATGAACCGAATTATTCAAATATGACTGAAGTCGACTACAGTTAATCGGTTAACAATATTCGAGTTGTCGAATTGTTTATAGTTAAATGGTAAATATTTTTTGGCTCCGTTTTCTGTATAAAAATCTGCAGTCTAGTGATACCAGTCTTTTTTTCGAGAATGAGTTACATACATACATACATATGTATGCATAAGGATTTAGATTCAATAAAAAAAGAAATAATTTTAATTTTTTATCAACCTCATCAACAACTTCTTGCAACGCTAACAATTGAGTATCTTTAAAACATTTTAACCGCTTTTATCTTCAATTCATGGACACCGTGGTATTCATTTTACTGGCTTTACTCCAGTCCAGCGTTGGCTTGGTTCACTGGACTAATATTCTATTGGAATAATTTAAATATATATTTTTAATATGTATTTTTAACTGAACTGTGTTCACAAATATCTCATCATTTCAGTTCAACACTTCACGGGGAAGAATAACTTATTGTATGTAAAGCGTCAAATTCAAAGGGCGTTGTTATTTTTTGTGGTTGCGGCTGAGCGGTTTAAAAACACGAATATGTATCTATGTACATTAGACTGCATCACCAAAAAAATTTTCGGTTTTTCCGCCGGGATTTCAAAATCTATTATATTTTAAGACGTTCACCAAAATATTTGGGAAAAATA
>NW_016157088.1:1214177-1309134 GCF_001687245.7 Rhagoletis zephyria | reverse complement strand
GACTTGGCTTCACTTGGCATTTTCAATTGGCGTCAGTTAGCACAGAAGAGAAATGACTGGCGTGCTGTTTTGGACTCGGCCAAAATCGCTTAGGCGGTTACAGCGCCAAATAAGAAGAAGAAGAAGAAGAGAATTTCGTTTACTTGGGAACCGGCATTAGCACCGACAATAATGTCAGCATGGAAATCCAACGCAAAATCACTCTTGCCAACAAGTGCTACTTTGGACTGAGTAAGCAATTCAGGAGTAAAGTCCTCNCTTGCCAACAAGTGCTACTTTGGACTGAGTAAGCAATTCAGGAGTAAAGTCCTCTCTCGATGTACGAAAACCACACTCTATAAGTCACTCATCATGCCCGTGCTGGTATATGGCGCAGAAGCATGGACAATGACAATATCCGATGAGGCGGCTCTTGGAGTGAAAGATTTTGCGGAAGATTTACAGGCCTTTACGCGTTGGCGACGGTGAGTGCCGCAGACGATGGAACGATGGCCTGTATGAGCTTTACAACGACATGGACATAATGCAGCGAATTAAAATAAAGCGGCTCCGCTGGCTTGGCCATGTCGTTCGAATGGACAGCGACGCTCTTGCCCTAAAACTATTCAACTCGGAACCCGCTGGGGGTAGCAGAGGAAGAGGGAGGCCCCCACTGCGATGGAGAGATCAGGTGGAGAAGGACTTGGCTTGACTTGGCGTTTCCAATTGGCGTCAGTTGGCACAGAAGAGAAACGACTGGCGTGCTTTGCTGAACTCGGCCAAAATCGCTTATGATGAATTTGGTTCTGTAGCTGAATAGTTTTAGATCTCGACACCTTTCGCGGCTCGGCGCAGAAATTGATTCATGCGGACTGCGCCCCTCGTGCGGATGAGCGGGAAAGGAGCGTAAAACCGTTGGGATTATTATTATTATTATTCTTACAGCGTTCGAGCGTTTTGATTGATCCTATAAAACTATATTGACCTCAAAAGGCAAGATTATTTTCTTACGTGTAATTCCTATGGGAAAACTAAACGCTCGACGTGGGACTTCTTAGAATTGTCCTAGAGAGGGGAGATTCTTTGAGGACCATTACTATACCAAATGCTAAAATTTTAGTCTTATGCCGGTCACATTGCAGGTTTTTTTACGTGGTCTTATATAATATAAAATATATAATTTTCTATATCTATATTTATTAATCTATATACATATATATTATGTTTTTTTTTTATAATAAACAAACTCGTGTTAGTTACACCATTTATAACTCAAGAACGGCTGGACCAATTTTTATGATATTTGGTTTTTGAATTTGTCTACCTTCCGAATAGCAGAATAACTATTAAAACAACCGCTAGGTGGCGCTGGAGTCGAGTTATTAGTAAAACCCGTATTTATGGTCCGATTCGCCTCATATTTGAGATATGTATTGACAATAGAAAAAACAATACCATTGCAAAAAAAGAGCCGCCAGGTGGCGCTGGAGTCGAGTTATTGCTAAAAATCGTGTTTATGGTACGATTTTCTTCAGATTCAAAACATGTATTGAAAATAGGAAAAACAATACCATTGCGAAAAAAGAGCCGCCAGGTGGCGTTGGAGTCGAGTTATTACTAAAAATCGTGTTTATGGTACGATTTTCCTCAGATTCAAAACATGTATTGAAAATAGGAAAAACAATACCATTGCGAAAAAAGAGCCGCCAGGTGGCGTTGGAGTCGAGTTATTACCAAAAATCGTGTTTATGGTCCGATTATCCTCAGATTCAAACTATGTATTGATAACAGGAAAACGAATTCTTTCGAAAAAAAATTGCCGCCGGTGGCGCTGAAATTGAGTTACATATGTATATGTAACTAAAAATCGTATTTATGCTCGAATTTATTTCATTATCGAAATATATGAATTCACATATCGATGGTGCTCTGCAATAACGACATAACTCAAAATTCAAAAAATCAAATCCCTTATTACTGTTAAGAGGCTCATGTCTCTCATCTTTGGCTAACCCATGTAAGTAGTAAAGATTATCTATATCTATACTAATCGATACTAATTATATAAAGAGAAGGCCCTCTTCTTTGTAAAAGCAACCACCATGTTTTAGGCCAAACAAATTTCATTTTTTCCGGTAGGTGGACCAGGGACCGATCTATTCGAAACAATTTTTTAACGGTCCGATTTGCTTAAAATTTGGTACCTAAGTAACTTTTTAACTACTTACATTAGCATATAGGATCTTTTTTTCCGGAAAGTTTGCTTAAAATTTAGTATGTAGGTAGCTTTTTGCCTAGATTAGCATATTAGTCAATTTTTTCCGCGAACTGGACCAGGGACCGATATATTCGAAAAATCGTATCTATGGTCCGAGTTGATTAAAATTTTGTACATAGGTAGATTTTTACCTGGATAAGCTTTTCCAACCATATCAAGGGGCGATTTTTTCACTAGGCAAGTTTTTTTGCGACAACTAGAAACAACGGATACAGCCAAAATATAATAATAATATACAATATATCTATACTAATATATATTTTGAAAGCCATTTTTTAAGTGTTCGCGAAGCCGGAGAACGACTGGACCAATTTTTTTGAATTTTCAAGCACCTGCCGCACGTGTCCCAAGGATGGGGTTAGGCTAAAAAAAATGCTATATGTATATGTAAATATGTATGCCACGCCCACCTAACACACAAACCGAATTTTTTCATACTTCATATCTCTGGAAGTGTTCATGGTAGAGTTTTGGAACTTGGAGCTATTGGAAAAGGGGTCGTGGCACCTCCCATACAAACCAAAGTTCTCATACTACGTATCTCTGGAAGTGTTCATGGTAGAGTTCTAGAACTTGGTATGGAGATATACGAAATCAATCGCATACTCTTGGAGAAAAATTGGGGCTGTTGTATTTTAACGAAATTTTTTGTAAGTGTTTGAGTGGATCTCTGGATGGTTTAGTTTCATAATTTAATTCGCCAGTTGGGTTACTTATGCACCGATTTGGCTAATATTTTAAATATGTGGTGGTAATGGTAAGAGCAATACTATTGCAAAAACGAGCTCCCAAGTGGCGCTGGAGTCGAGTTATTACTAGAAATAGCCAAGTAAGAAAAGGTGCCGGAAAGGTCAGATTAAATCAACCTGTTCCACTATTGAGTATATCGAACTCTACTGTGTTACGATTGGCCCAATGGATGTGATTTCCCAATATTATTATGTGTTCCAGCGTTTAATGTCTTTCGTCTGAAATAGGTATATGTATTTATATTGCATTTCTGTAAAACAATGATAGGCACCCATTTTGAAATCGCCACCAACTATAGCTATATGTAAAGCTTCAGAAGGACAGATTTACTATAGAACCGGGTCATTGTTGCCGCCAGGTCGTGAAGAGGAAAAATTTCTTCAAATTTATTTCGTTTTGCGAATAACCGTGCTATGAAATGCTGCACAGTAGGAGAATTTCAAGGATATAACACTTTCCTTGGGTTATTTAAAGCGGCAAATGACCACCAAACCATAATCTTAGCAGATGAATATGCCAATGAAAATCGCAAACGTGAATTGTTGGTAACAATGTTGGCCCAAAAAGTTTCAATAAAAGAATAAAAATTTTGGGCGGGACGAAGTTTGCCGGGTCTGCTAGTGTTACATAAAAAAGGATTTATGAAGTATGCTAACGTACATTTAAATAATTTCAAATAGGCAAATCTTTTTTCAAAATCTGCTTTTAAATCATGTGCAATATTTCTTTCTAGCCATGGAAAATGATGAAATATTCTTTTTTTGAGATTATGAATAAAAAGTCGCAGTTTAGCTTCTAAACTTAAAATAATTTGCGGCAAATCAAAAACATTTTATTCTCTCCTTGTAGAGACAAATTCAAGTTTTGCAAATGTTCCATCATATCGGGAAAGAACATTAAGTCAGAAAGCCAATTTTCGATTTCCAATTGCGGGTAATGTTCCGATCACAATTTGCGTATGTGTTGGGGGGGGGGGGGGGTTTTNATAAATTTAAAAATCACCACAATTTAAAATTCTTATGACCTTATTCATAAAAAATAAAGTAGGTTTAAAGAGCTTTATAAAATGACGTTTTCGTACATTTTTCGATATATAAACGTTTTTTAAAGCTACTTTATTTTTTATGAATAAGGCCATTAGAGTTTTGATAGTTTTTAATTTCTTGAAGCTTCTCTTTTTTAATAACTTGAGTGGAATTCCAAAATTTTCTAAACTTTCGAAGCTTTGCGAATTTGAGAAATTTTCGTAAATCCCAATAATTCAATTAATTCAATATAATAATGAATACTAGATTTCTAGAAATTTTTTATTTTTGAAAAATTTTGAGAATTCTAGGAATTCTAACAAATTTTTTCTAAGTAAAAGTGTCGAATATACGAAATTGATCAAACGAAATTAAAAGTTTTCGAATGTTGAAAACATTTTCATATTTCGTCGTTTTTGAAAATTTAAAAAGTTTTCGTAATTCTTGAAGATTCAAAAAATTTTTGGACGTTGTTTTCAAAATTTTCAAAAAATTTAAAATTCTCAAACTTTCTTATATCAATACAAAATTTTGGAAAAGTTCAGAAATGTGGAACAATTTTGGAATTTTTCAAAAATGTTCATATCTTTTAGAATTCTAAGAATTTTCTATTTTTTACACACGAGTACATGAACATAAGAATTTTTCGACCATTTGTGATGTTTCACATTTTTACATTTTAGGATGGATTTTAGGATAAATAAAATTCTCAAAATTTTGGAAAATATGAGAATATCTCAATAATTTTGTACATTTCAAAATATTTTCATTTTACCAAAATTTCTAGAATCTCCCGGATTTCGATAGTTTTTGAAATTTTGGAAATTATCCTAAAAATAAGAAATCTCAAGAAATTTAATCTATACTAATTATATAAAGAGAAGTCCCTTTTTTTTGTAACAGGTAATCTCGCGAACGGCTGGTCCGATTTTCATGAAATCTTGTATACAAATAGCTTTCGGTAACCACCATGTTTTAGGCTAAAAAAATTTTACTTTTTTTCGGGTAGGTGGACCAGGGACCAGTCTATTCGAAAAAGTCTTATTATAGTCCGATTTGCTTAAAATTTAGTACGTAAGCAGCGTTTGAATTGCTGACTGAAAATTAGCAAAAGCAATATAATATGACTATTGCATTGCAGTTTCACAGTCATTTGTTTTAGTAACGACCACGACTGTGGCTATGACTAAAAAAATGACCGCAGTCAAATGAAAGTGAACAAGCAACCAACAGAAATGAACACAACTGCTCTGCTGGCGACTGCGAACGGCGCGCAAGCAAAAGTCGGTAGCCGAAGCTGTTTGCTCATAGTTAACTGTTAACTTGAGTTGTTGTTTTATTTTGATGCGTAGTCAATGCATTAGTAAATGAAAAATTTGCAAAGTCGTCAGCTGATTTCGCGTTGTTATTAGAAGTGTTCGTCATGGCTCCGCGTTTAAATAAAAAATCAATTTTTGAACATTATATTTTAAAAGAGGAAGATGATATGGCTGTATGCAAAGTTTGAACCATGGATTAAAAAAAAATAGACTATTTAATTTGAAAGCTCATTTGAGTAAAGTGCATAAAATTAACATCAGTAATAGTGGCACTACAAGCATTGCTGATAGTGGAGTAATTAAGACTGAATTTCGGAAGCAATCCTTAAAAATTGAAATAAGTAAAATTTATTAATTTAACCCCGCATTTGACGTTAACTCTGAGTTAAAAATAGAAATTTTCGTTGTGCAAGTGAGCCTTAGAGTGTATTACGTTTTTTTGGAAAAAGTTTCAAAAAATTAAAGTTAAAAAAGTTAAAAAAAATTATAAAAAAATCGCTTTGAAAAAAAAATAATTTTTTCCCATAAAAAATGTATGGAGAAACTAAAAAAAAATAGCGACCCATAAGGGTTAACCATGGCGCTCATTTTTTTTAGGAATAATTTTTCATCAATTACTAACTTTTGAGGGAGCAAGACCTACAACTTTTTTTTGCATCACCCTAATGTACATATTTATACATATTTCAGCAAAAAATTTCTAAGACTGCGTTGACTGCGTAGTCAATTGCAGCTAATGAGCAGTGTTGCCGTTTTAGCCCTTTGGTGGCTAAATTTGGCTACCAAATTCTTTTTTTGGCCACAAAAATTTGAAATGGCCCCTAGCCCTTTTTTTAGCCCTTTTCAAAATTTATTCATCATTGACATTAAAATTTTTTATATGATTTTAATGAATTTAACTCTTCGCTCATAAAGCGAACGCCTTTCCTTTAAGGCAAATAAACTGTTCATTGTGTCGCTAGCTTAAGTGGTGGAAAAAGTTTGTTTATCGGTTGCTTCTTTTACCTTTAAGTAACGCAGAAGTTGAAAGGACGTTTTCTATAATAAATTTCGTTAAAAATAAGCACAGAAATAAAATGAATTTTGCAATGTTCAACGCTTTATTAACTGTAAGATATGGCTTAAAAAATGTACAGAAATGTTGTCATGATTTTGATTTTACAGATGATATCGTCAGGTTAATGAGAAATGAACAAAATTGTAACGACGAAGAATCGCTTAGCGATGATAGTATTGATATAGATATAAATATTTAATGTGTTAAAAAAATTTTTATAGATTAAATTATTTTACTATGAGTTCATTAAATGAATACTCTTTTGTTTGTTTGATACATACAGCGTCGGACAATAATAAAGCACCAACATTTTAATTTTTCGTAAATTATAACATAACATTTTAAAAATTTCTTTTACAAATGGATATTTTTCGAAGCATAGTTTGAAATTATTTAAGTTATTTAGTATTGTCCGACACTGTATATAGATATGACTCTAGTACTTATGTATTCTTAATGTGATATCATTTTTTGTTTATGTAAGAAATTAATTTTTAAACTGTACATACATATGTATATGTATGTTTTTTACGTTTCTGGGCCGTTATCTTATCCATTAACGATTTAACTATACTTTAAAATAGGTAAGTTGGCGGCCCTTAATATGCTTTATGTGTTACACAACAAGTTTATTTGTTGAATAAAATATTAATTCTTTCCCGAGTTCATTGTTTTTCTATATCATTACTTATAGAAAATGTTTGCGTGTATACTTATATATTTATATGTAGGTAAAAAAATTTAGCTACCATTTTTAGCCACAACGACGATTTTTAGCTCTTTTTTAGCCTGAATTTAGCTACCGCTAAAAATGTTTCGCGGCAACACTGCTAATGAGTAGTCAATTCCAGTCGTTCCTGCTTGCAGCAACAGTTTTCGCTATACATTAACTACGCATCAAAATAAAACCACAACTCAAGTTAACAGTTAACTATGAGCAAACAGCTTCGGCTACTGACTTTAGCTTGCGCGCCGTTCGCAGTCGCCAGCAGAGCAGTTGTGTTCATTTCTGTTGGTTGCTTGTTCTCTTTCATTTGACTGCGAACATTTTCGTAGTCACAGCTGAGCAGTCTCGAAGTCATTGAAAATAGTCAAGCAGTAACGAACACTGGCCTCGACCATCGATAGATTTCCAACTCTATGTGCCAAGCTNGTGTACGTAAGTAGCTTTTTAGCATATATTAGCATATATGACCTTTTTTTCCGGGAAGTAGTCCAGGGACCGATCTATTCCAAAATATCGCATTTATGGTCCGATTTGCTTAAAATTCGGTAGGTAAGTAGTTTTTTAGCATATATTAGGATATATGATCCATTTTGTTCGAGAAGTGGACCAGGGACCGATCTGTTCGAAGAAATCGTATTTATGGTCCGATTTGCTTAAAATTTGGTACGTAGGTAGCTTTTTGCCTGGATAAGCTTATAGATTCCTGTTTTCCAATTTTCATGCAATTTCGAATATAAATAGCTTTAAGTAACGACCATATCAAGGGGCGAATTCGTCACTAGGCAAGATTTTTTTGCGCCAATCAGAAACAACGGATACTGTCAAAATATAATTATAATATATAATATNGAAGTGCTTTGCAAGACTCAGAGAATACCCCTATAGCTTTAAGTAACGACCATATCAAGGGGCGAATTCGTCACTAGGCAAGATTTTTTTGCGCCAATCAGAAACAACGGATACTGTCAAAATATAATTATAATATATAATATATCTCAACTAATTTATATTTAGAAAGCCGTTTGTTAGTTTTCGCAAGGCTCGAGAGCGGCTGAACCGATTTTTTTGAAACTGCCACCTGCCGCACGTGTCCCAAGGATGGTTTTAGGCTGAAAAAAATCTATATGTAAAGGGGGCGTGGCACTTCCCATACAAACCGAATTTCTCATGCTACATATCTCTGAAAGTGTGCATGGTAGAGTTTTGGAAATTGGTATGGAGATATACGAAATCAATCGCATACCCTTGGAGAAAAATTTTAGCTATTGTAAAAAGGGGTGTGACATCTCCTATACAAACCGAATTTTTCATACTGCCTATCTTTGGAAGTGTTCATGGTAGAGTTCTGGAACTTGGTATGGAGATATACGAAATCAATCGCATACTCATGAAGAAAGGGGGCAGCTGTTGGAAAGGGGGGCGTGGCACCTCCCATATAAATCGAATTTTTATACTGCATATCTCTGAAAGTATTCATGGTACAGTACTGGAACTTCGTATGGAGATATGTATATAGTTGAAATCAAGCCCATACTCATGGAGAAAATTTGGGCTATTTGAAAAGGGGTGTGAGGCCTACAAACCTACCGACCTTTAGCTATCTTTGAATGAATTTTTTTATTCTTCTGTAGGTGTGTTTGTGAGTGAAATCCTCCTAAATGGTTGTACGGATTTTAACGAAACTTTTTGTGTATTTGAGTGGGTCTCTGGATGGTTTAGTTTCACAATTTAATCCGACAGTTGGCGCTGTAGTTGAGTTATTACTAAAAATCTTATTTATGATCCGATTTGGCTAATGTTTTAAATATGTATGCAATACTATTGCAAAAACGTGCTGCCAAGTGGTGCTGAAGTCGAGCTATTACTAAAAATAGCCAAGTGAGAAAAGGGGCCGTGAAGGTCAGATTAAATCGACCTGTTGCACCATTGAGTATATCGAACGCTCCTGCGTTGCAATTGGCCCAATGGATGTGATTTTCCAATATTATTATGCGTTCAAACTTTTAAGGTATTTCGTCTGAAATAAGTATATGTATATTGCATTTCTGTAGAACAATGATTCGCACCCATTTTGAAATTGCCACCTACTATACTGTAAAGCTTCTAGGACATTCACTATAGAACCGGGTCATTGTTGCCGCCAGGGAGTGAAGAGGAAAAAATTTATTTCGCTTTGCGAATAACCGTGCTATGAAATGCCGCACAACTGGAGAATTTCAAGAACGGATATAACACTTTCCTTAGGTTATTTAAAGCGGCAAATGACCACCAAACCTTAATATTAGCAGACAAATGTGCCAATGAAAATCGTAAACGTGAATTGTTGGTGAAAATGTTGGACCAAAAAGATTCAATAAAATATATAAAAATTTTGGGCGGGACGAAGTTCGCCGGGTCTGCTAGTAATATTATAAAGTTCAAAATTTTGGAATTTTCGTTGTTTTCTGAACCTGTGAAAATATTCAAACTAACTTGCTGTGACTTTCAACTGTGTAAAATAATACAAATTCGAAAATATTACAAAAAAACTAAAAATTTAAAATTAAGTACATAATTTCATAATTATGAAAATTCAGTGAATTCGAAAAACTGATAGGCCTACTTAAATAACACAATACTTCGAGCTTAGCACACAGCTATAAATTCAAACTCAAGTGAAATTTGACACACTTTTTGCATGAATTAAAATTTTCAAAAGCATCCATTCATTAGGTTTGTTCCCCAAGCTTCTCGAAGTCACTTCGAGTTACATATACGCGCTCCGCAAGTAAGTTTTCGAGTTTCTTTGATATACGCTCACAGTTTGAACTTTGCTCGAGTTTTTCTACAAGTAGCTTGTGGGACAAACCTGTTATATATTCTTGTAATGATATTTCTCAATATTCAGTTGAATATTATGAAAATACATGTTATACAGTCTTGGGGGGGGAATTTCCCCAATTTCCCCTACCTGGGTCCGCCACTGCATAAATGTATAGGTATGTACTGTTTTCTTCGAACATGTTTATACATATTGACCGCAGTTGAACCTTACATCTAGTTAAGCTCTAAACTACAATAAAACCCGCTTGGTAATGCGAATGATTCGCATCATTTTGAGTTCAAGGGAATCTCCTAACTGGCTCTCTTTAGCGCGTTTTCCATTACACCACGTAAAAATTTTGATATTTGTACATTTTTGAGCTAAGTAAATATGCACAGGGTGAGCCAAATGAGACCCACTATCGTTAAACATGTATGACTTCTGTAATAATCATATGTTTTTATTAATTCATTTTTATATATTAAACACATTTTATGAAAATTAAGAAGAACTACATTTTAAAAATTTTACATCGGAAAAATGCCCACCATTTTACTCGACACCAGGGATGTTGCGAATATTTGCATTCGCATTCGTAATACGAATGATTCGCATCATTTTGAGTTTAAGGGATCTCCTAACTGGCTCTTTTTAGCGCGTTTTCCATTACACCACGTACTGTTTCTGGTTGCAGGCTTCGTATATCGTTTCGAATATTCTGCTTCCGATGTCTAATGTCCCCCTAAAAAAATTAGGCGCAGTTAAATCCGTTGAACACACCTCGTTCAAGGGAAATCTGAATTTTTAGAAATCAAACGTTCGCCGAAAATTTTTCGTTGTTGGTGGTCTTGCGGTAGTAATGCTTGCACAAATTTGAATTTCGTATGGGTGCACCTTAGTATTCAACTTCTAAATCATTCACAATGTTGTTCTGCAAATTCCCAATTGGCCGGAACGGCCGCGAGCTGAGGCAGAGGGATCATTTGCAACACTCTGCCGCACAGCTTCCACGTTGTCTTCAGTGTGGTAATTTTGATGAGCACCCCTTCCAGGATATTCGCCCACTGAACCCCGTTCCTCAAAACGGTCGACCAAGCTTCTAATCATGAAGGCTGTGGGAGCTGATCTTGAAATAAAATATTGGCGACAATTTTGCTGCGTCATAACAATTGATCGTTGACAGGAATATAATTTTAGTACATTGTTGTATACTATAAAAGTTTTCTTACACGATATGTATTTGCATGTATACTTACCACTTTTTACATATGGAAATGCCAACATATCATGCAAAGGCAAATTAGATTTGTTTCTGTACAAAGCAGATGCACGTACATACGAAATAGAAATGTTTCTAATTCCATCTGGCATACAGATAGAATCATTTGTGTTTGATTTATTTATATTTCAAAGAACGTAATTTTAAATCGTAAATTAAATACTGTGTATTTTACAGACAGATGTAATCACATACATATGCATCGAAACAGTCACATTTACAGATGGAAATACATATCGTGTAAGAAAACTTCAAGTATCCATTATAAATTTCAAAGAATGTTATTATAATTTGCAAAAAGAAAAATACAATACATTGGTAGGTCCCATTTGGCCCACCCTGTATATGCACATACACACATAATGTATGTCTCTGAATGCCCGTTTGTATAAACAAACTTTTGTGGAATTAGTTGTGGTCTCGTCTCTGAAGCAGGGGTGCTAAAGCGTTAAGGGTGAGTCCTCCACTAACATTTCATTGGTCAAGCAAATCAACCAATACCTTCTACGACCACAATTTTTCACACCCTCTTTCTCCTTGTGCGCGAGTTAGTATTTTTTATGTAGTTCTTGGGCTTTTATATTTTTTTCCTAGCGTAATATTTAGTGAGTACCAACGCCGAACTTTTATTCGCCAAGTTTAAGAGCACGATGCAGCGAACAAAGTCCGCAAACCGTTACTTTGGCTTGACCTATTTTGACAATCCTCAAGTAAAAGTAAACAACGCCTCACTAACTTCCCTGCATGAAATTAAACTAATTTGAAAGTAATTTATTAACTACTTTATTTTCAACAATAACTAATTGAAATTCTCACTTTTTTCGCCGCAACGAGCTCATTTATTTAACATGGCGATGTCTAGGGATGACAACGATTAATCATTTGATTAAATTAGTCGATTATTTTTATCCCATTTGCGATTTAATTGTATCGTAGTTTTGTATTTCATTAACCGATTAATTGTTAAATAATCGTAAAAATATTTTCAAGAAATATGACTAAAATTGCAAACAAACCGCAAGATTTATGTACTCAAGTTCAGAGCATACAATGGTGTAAATAGTAGTGCATGTGCGCCCATTGTAAAAGCTACAAACCTAATGCTGAATTTCCAATAGGCATTGAAATGACAAAAAATTGGATCCATTTGCCATTTAATGCCAAGAAGAAATCCAGCACAAGTGTGACAACGTTACACACTCAAGCTGCACTAAGTTGGAAAGAGTGCTTTTGAATACTAGAACGAACCGAAAAATGGCGTCCGTAAAATTATCGACAATGGTTCAAATATTGTAAAAGCATGGGGCATAACCTTTTTTTTGCACCAAATAGGGGAAATTTCCCCTCCCAAATCCGAGTCGGTCAAGAGATCTGAGTTTAGTTAAGAATTTCAATTACACTCTTGGTATTGTGATTCTACTTCCGGAACAAATTCGTGCTAATTAAAATTTTTTTGTGATATGAAATTGGCCATTATTATAGATTTTGCCGCTGAACTTATATCTGAAAAATATTCACAGCATTTTAAAATATATCTTTTGTCCTTCCACAAGCCGCACAGTGTGCCTTTTGAACACTGCACGCGAATTAATCGTAGCGCTTTCGACACAAGCAGCATTTTAATACTAAACAAAATGGTTTGAAAGCTAAAGTAAATCCCTTTCAATTGTGACCACTGAGCCCCTTGACCTTAAACAAATTGGTGAAAAGTAGTGTTCTTCGAAAAAAACATACAAAATACACGGGATTTATTCCAAAACAAAAAAGTTTTTTATTTTTTGTTATACTAGTATTATAGATTTTGAGACGAGCAACACGATTTCACTGTTCAAAATTCGAAGAAAAATTTGAACACCTTAATTTAAAAAATGCATTATTTATTGCATTTTTTCTATTTGCATGTAGCTGTGCATCCTTCACTCAATTTTATATCCCTCGAACAATTAGTGCAATTCAAGACCTTTAATTTGAGCCAAGGTAGAAGCCTCTAGGCCCTTTGAGAGCCAAGTTATAACAAACTTCGAAACTGCTGTACTAGTTTTTACTCCGAAATTAGAAAAAAAATTGCGTAAAATGTCGAATGAAATTTCGAAGTTTAACTTTAGAATCGTAGTAATTTAGCTCTCAAACGGCCCTCTAGAGACTTATACCTTGGCTTAAATTAAAGGTCTTGTATAGCACTAAAACTGACTTGTTGTTCGAGGGATAAAAATTGTGTGAAGGATGCACAGCTGCATGCAAATAATAAAAAATGCAATATATAATGCATTTTTCAAAATGAGGGGTTGAAATTTTTTTTCGTTTTTTAAACAGTGGAATCGTGTTTCTTGTCTCAAAATCTATAATATTACTATGATAAAAAATCCAAAAGATGTTATTTTTTTATATATCCGTTGGATTTTGCATGTTTTTTTTTCAAAGAACACTATATTTGACCAATTTTTTTAAGGTCAAGGAGTGAGTGTTGCTCAATGGCAATGTTTTTCCTTGAAAGGCAATTAAATTAGCTTTCAAAGCCATATTGCTTCATATCAAAATATTGCTTCTGTCGAAAGCGCTATGATTAATTAGCATGAAGTGTTAAAAAAGCACACTGTGTGCCGTCGAGTTATGGCGGGATCGCCTTTTTTGTGGATTGGGCAGAGCACACTTAAATTCCNAACATCGACTAGCCGGACAGTGGCACCTTCCCTATTAAGGGTCCGGATATTCCAGGTGCATACCCTGAAATCATAGTCCTTTANCTCCTCGCCACCGTACTCAGCTGGCAGGCTGTCAGCTCCAGCAGCTTTGTTTTTCTTCAACATTCGTACCTCGTCACAGTCAGTTGATGGATCGGGTGATCGGGTTCGTCTTCTACACTAATTTCAGTGCTGCTACCATTCAGTAGGGTGTAAAAGAGTTCCCTCCATAATTTGGGTACATTCTGGACATCGGTCACTAGGTCGCCATTGTTGTTCTTACAGGAGTACGCCCTGGTCTTGAAACCTTCCGTAACTCTCCTAACCCTCTGGTAAAATTTTGAGGCGTTTTTCCTGTCGGCTAGCATTTCAAACTCTTCGCATTCAAGTATTTCCTCCTCTGTCTTCTTATTGCTGCAAATACGCCTCGCTTCCTTCTTCAGTTCCCTATAACGGTCCCACACGGCTCGCGTTGCGCTCGATCGCAGCGTAGCCCTATAGACGGCGTCTTTTTTCTCTGCGGCTTCTTGACTTTCCTCATCGTATCTACCAGTTGTTCTTTCGGGCTCGCTGAAATCCAACGCCTTCTTCGGCGGCGGTACTTAATGATCGGGAAAGTGGTTCCACTGCTCGCGTATGTCGGATTGTTGAATAGTGCTCTCAGAGGGCAGGCCGTCTGTTTTGATTGCAGCTTTTCGACGTTAAGCTTTCTTTGAAGTGTTCGGCGCACATTTTTGCTGCACACAGGCGTATCTTGGCTACAACAAGATAGTGGTCGAGTCGATGTTTGGCCCTCGAAGTGTACGTACGTCTAAAACGCTGGAAGCATGCCTTCCGTTTATCACAACGTGGTCGATTTGTTTTCTCGTTTTTCTATCTGGAGACAGCCATGTAGCTTGGTGGATGTTGTTATGCTGGAACCTAGTACTACATATTACCATGTTTCGGGCCAGGGCGAAGTTGATCAGTCTCAGTCCGTTATCGGACGTTTCGTCATGGAGGCTGAAGATCCCTTCCTTGCCCACCTTGGCATTAACATCGCCGAGCACGATTTTGACATCGTGTCGCGGGCAGCGCTCATATGTACGCTCTAAGTGCTCATAGAAGAGATCCTTGGACGCCTCGTCCTTCTCTTCCATCAGGGCATGGGCGCAGATGAGCGAGATGTTGCAGAATCTCGCTTTGATGCGGATATTGGGTAGACATTCGTCCACCGGGGTGAACGCCAGTACTCGGCGACGGAAACTTTCCTACCACGAATCCAAAACCGAATTTGCGCTCCTTAACGTGTCGACTGTAGTAGACGTCGCAAGGCTTCACACCTACTTTTCCTTGCCCTGTCCATCGCATTTCTTGGATGGCGGTGATGTCAGCATTTGTCTTCCCGAGAACATCGACTAGCCGGACAGTGGCACCTTCCCTATTAAGGGTCCGGATATTCCAGGTGCATACCCTGAAATCATAGTCCTTTATACGTTTGCCGTGGTCGTCATGAAACAAAGGGAGTCTCATCCGAGGCTGTTTGTTCTTTTTCATTAGGCGAATTTTACGCCTTCTCACTTTAGCTCGCTCCCAAACGGGTGTTTGGTTGCTACCCAGAGGATACGTGCATATAAATATCCGGACGTTGTGAGATGCGATTTGAACAGTACGCACAAGAATCGCTTCTGGCCACTCCCAGGTGAATAGTAGTCAAAAGTTTTCCGCTTCTACGCACNTCGATCGCAGCGTAGCCCTATAGACGGCGTCTTTTTTCTCTGCGGCTTCTTGACTTTCCTCATCGTATCTACCAGTTGTTCTTTCGGGCTCGCTGAAATCCAACGCCTTCTTCGGCGGCGGTACTTAATGATCGGGAAAGTGGTTCCACTGCTCGCGTATGTCGGATTGTTGAATAGTGCTCTCAGAGGGCAGGCCGTCTGTTTTGATTGCAGCTTTTCGACGTTAAGCTTTCTTTGAAGTGTTCGGCGCACATTTTTGCTGCACACAGGCGTATCTTGGCTACAACAAGATAGTGGTCGAGTCGATGTTTGGCCCTCGAAGTGTACGTACGTCTAAAACGCTGGAAGCATGCCTTCCGTTTATCACAACGTGGTCGATTTGTTTTCTCGTTTTTCTATCTGGAGACAGCCATGTAGCTTGGTGGATGTTGTTATGCTGGAACCTAGTACTACATATTACCATGTTTCGGGCCAGGGCGAAGTTGATCAGTCTCAGTCCGTTATCGGACGTTTCGTCATGGAGGCTGAAGATCCCTTCCTTGCCCACCTTGGCATTAACATCGCCGAGCACGATTTTGACATCGTGTCGCGGGCAGCGCTCATATGTACGCTCTAAGTGCTCATAGAAGAGATCCTTGGACGCCTCGTCCTTCTCTTCCATCAGGGCATGGGCGCAGATGAGCGAGATGTTGCAGAATCTCGCTTTGATGCGGATATTGGGTAGACATTCGTCCACCGGGGTGAACGCCAGTACTCGGCGACGGAAACTTTCCTACCACGAATCCAAAACCGAATTTGCGCTCCTTAACGTGTCGACTGTAGTAGACGTCGCAAGGCTTCACACCTACTTTTCCTTGCCCTGTCCATCGCATTTCTTGGATGGCGGTGATGTCAGCATTTGTCTTCCCGAGAACATCGACTAGCCGGACAGTGGCACCTTCCCTATTAAGGGTCCGGATATTCCAGGTGCATACCCTGAAATCATAGTCCTTTATACGTTTGCCGTGGTCGTCATGAAACAAAGGGAGTCTCATCCGAGGCTGTTTGTTCTTTTTCATTAGGCGAATTTTACGCCTTCTCACTTTAGCTCGCTCCCAAACGGGTGTTTGGTTGCTACCCAGAGGATACGTGCATATAAATATCCGGACGTTGTGAGATGCGATTTGAACAGTACGCACAAGAATCGCTTCTGGCCACTCCCAGGTGAATAGTAGTCAAAAGTTTTCCGCTTCTACGCACGGAACCATCCTCCATTTGAACCATACGCACAAGAATCGCTTCTGGCCACTCCCAGGTGAATGGTAGTCAAAAGTTTTCCACTTCTGTGCACGGAACCACGAAATTCGAGGATGTTTTTCGAGTTTACATAAGTCCTTAACATATAATTTTTTTCAAAAACAAATATTGCAAATTTCAAGGATAAAATTTTAAAAGGACATTTTCAATACTTACCAGTCCTTATGCACCAAAATATTGAATCTAATTAAATTCTACAGAATGTCCTCTTTAATGTGGTACACATAGTTCTTCTCTAGACACATTTCACTGAACTTTTCAAATCATTTTTGAATTACTGACGTCAGAGTGAAAAAACTAAAAACGCAATTTTACTATATTTGGCCCATGGTTTCGCGGATGTATTGATTTTTGTGTGTAAAACTTACTATCGGACGGCGTTATATGTATAATGAGCTAGACATTTATAAAAAAATATTAAGTATTCAATTATTATTGCCATAAGTGCAAATTACAAACCCGAAAATCCCGGGATTATTTGCCTAGAATACACGGATTTTCGGGACCTAAAAAAGGCCGGGATTAACATTCCTAGTATGTACGTACACATGTATAAACGAAAGACAAAACATAGCTTCACACTCATGTGCAGTATGTGGTTGACACAACAAATTAAACATAAGTATTTATTTATGTATGTATGCTTTTTGGTTTTTTTATGAGGACGAAGCATCGAAAACCAAACCCCATCCGTGTGAAACTTTAACCCGAACTAAAGCGTTTGAGAAAGCCTTACTGGACAATTTGTTTGAAAGTTGTCACCTACCCAAATGCTGAAATTAATGGTAAAAAGAATTTACAACATATGATCAAACGAAGTGCTCAAAACACTTTGATCCAGAAATGTTCGGAAATGTGTTGCCACTGAACTTATTTATATCTGTATATATACTAATCGTAGGGTTGCCAGATTCTGAAACGCAGAAAGGAGTACATTAATATTTTCGATAGAAAAAAAGCAGTACAAATAGTGTTGCCATTTTGGTGCTTTTGGAGCTAGATTTAGCTCTTTATTTTTCTATTTAGCTCCGAAAATTGGGTTTTAGCTCCTAGCTCTTTCTTTAGCTCTTTTCAAATTTATCTAGCACTTTTTAGCTCCAGAAAGTTTTAGTTGTATTTGGTATATATAAGCCAAAATTTAAGCGTTGATAAAATGGAAAATTTCGACATGCAGTGTATCCACCATAAACTCTTGGATCTAGGTTAAAGAACTCAAAAATTAATTAGAAGAAAATCCTTTTTCTGATAGCGCGGATTTTGTTTTACCTTACTAAGTTACCTTTAACCCATTGGGCATGAATCACGTAACATTGAAACGATAGTCGCTCAAACGATACTGACAAAACGACGTCGTCAAAGCACTGATTTATGCATTTGTGTTGCTGTTACGTATTACTGTTATTGTTACGTGAAGCAAGACTAGAATCGAGTTGACGATATCGCACAAACGGTCAAACAATTTTTGGTTTTCATGAAGCAAGACAATCTCGACACTATAGACGATTGTCGTCTTACGTGAAGTAAAACTTTCCAGAAAAATTTTGCGAAAATATTAATAATAATAATAGATTGGCGCTTACACATATGCTAGTGTTTGGCCGAACTTCTGCTCCGACTTGTGGCGTGCGCCTTGATGTTGTCACACAAAGCGGAGGGACCTACAGTTTTACGCCGACTCCGAACGGCGATTGTATTTTTATGAGAAGCTGTTTTTCATGGCAGAAATACACTCGGAGGTTTGCCATTGCCTGCCGAGGGACGACCGCTGTTAAGAAAAAACCTTTTTCTATATTTTTTGTGATGTTGCTTTGACCAGGGCTTGAACCCAGGTGCTGATGAGTGAAAGCGCGCACTGCTTACCACTACACCAAGGCGGCCGACATGCGAAAATATTAATCAATTCAAATATCTGAAATTACAGGCTTTAACAGTTTGTAAAGTATTTTTAGTTCACTTTTATAAGTGCCACAGCAACCAATTCGAAATATATGCACCTTAACCTTATAACTTAAACTTATAAAATTCGTTGTTTTTATTAAAATTGCCGAAAATGTAAAAACAATCTTACGTCAAAATGCTCAACCTCAAAAAAAATACGTAGCTCTTCATTTTAGCTACTATTAATATTATTTAGCTCTTTTTTCGACCGTTTTAGCTCTAAACGAAATTTTTCTCTGGCAACACTGAGTACAAACATAAAAAAGGAGTATATTTCTTTTAATTTTTTGTGCAATTTATTTTTACAAATTATCAAAAGGTAAATCTATACTAATTATATAAAGAGAAGTCCCTTTTTTGTAACAGGTAATCTCGCGAACGGCTGGTCCGGTTTTCATGAAATATTGTACACAAATAGCTTTCACAAACCACCATGGTAGGTGGACCAGGGACCGATATATTCCAAAATATCTTATCGGACCACAATACAACAATTTGCTAAAATTCGGTACGTAGGTAGCCTTTTGTCTAGATTAGCAAATATGATCCTTTTTTCCGGGAAGTGGACCAGGCACCGATCTATTAAAAAAAAATCGTGTTTATGGTCCGATTAGCTTCAAATTTGATACGTAGGTAGCTTTTTGCCTGCATTAGCGTATAAAATCCTTTTTTCCGGGAAGTGGACCAGGGACCACTGCGAAAAAATCGCATTTATGGTCCGATTCGCTTAAAATTTCGTATGCGCGTAGATTTTTGCCTAGATTAGCATACCAGGGAGTATTCATTTAATACAAATTGAGTTAATAATGAAGTCATACTTAACTAATGAAGGGCTTTCTTTTTCTGCTTGCCACTCTTTTGTCCCCAATATGGCACCCCACAGCTAAAGATAGTTGGCAGCCCTGCCGACAATATGTACTCAAGACCGATAGAATACAAGATTGCGCTGATTGATGTGAAATTCGGGAGAGTAACGTGAATATGACGTCATCGCAGATTTGCTGGTGTAGAGAGATCTGCCAGTATAAATATGTTTTGTATATGTATGACACAGGCAATAAGCAAAATCTGCTATGACGTCACACTTCTGTATAAATTTTCAGTTATAGCTCAGTTATGCATACTTGGCGTTGCAGCAGAATGGTCCCATAAGGAATCTGTTAAATGAGCTTTGCGTGTAAGCGTGTTACCCAGCGCATAGCACTTTACATGTACATAGAAGTCTGTTGGGTTTTGATTTTTACGTAAAAATGGTATAGCAATGCAAAGTACGCATAACTAAGCTATTAGCAGTATCACAATCAGCGCCACCTTCTGTATTCTTTTCACCATGTTATGTACTTATCCAATACGAATTAAATATAAGCGTATAATTTGTTAGTGTTTTTTACTCATATACGGCTAACACCAACTTATTAAATTCGCCTTGTGGTTATCTATTGAACATTCGCTGTCTGCGAGCGGACACCGCATAAACGACTCATTCTGAACCCAGCAAAAACTTTTCATTTTTTGGGAAGTACTAATTTTTGTAGCAATGGAGTAACGCAATACAAGTCGCCTCAAGAAAATTTTCGTTTATTACATGTAATGCAATGGGAACAAATTTTACATTCACATATTCGATTACCTTCAATGACATGCACATGCTAAAATAATGCATTCTATAAACGATTGGGGAAGCACTTTTCGAGAGTAACCGCTTACCTTTTCGTTTACATGTAATGATGATAAATGAAAAGTATCTTGTAGCGACTTGTATTGCGTTACTCCATTGATACAAAAATAAGTATTTCCCAAAAAGTTAAAAGTTTTTGCTGGGAAGCTGTTGGAGATCTGAACAATAAGCGTCCGCTGCTCGGTGGTCTGAAACTATTGATGCCACTATCGATGGTTTTTGACTATCGTACCACCATCGATAGTTTTCAATACTATCGATAGTTTCTGATAGTTTTGGCTTTTCTTATATTATTGTTTTACTGCTTATTGCCACATTGCGCATTGAAAAATCACCTTTTAATAAAAGTTATTTCGGCAGCCTACATTTACCAGCACTTTCCTGTTTCAGCGGGTGTTTTGGTAAGTGAAAAATATGGATAGTTTCGTGAAGAGAACTGAAAAAGGTAAATATCTGACATTGAATGAAGCAAAATAACTCATATTGAATGATAACATATTTGATATTGAATAAAGTAAAATAACTGATCTTGAATGAAGTAAATAGCACTAATTATTTTAATAAGCAACGACTCCTTCCATATGAAGTTTTCCTTTGCTTTAATCACGCAAAATATTTTAATAAAAGTTTTGAAAATTTATTGAAGAAAATGGCTGTAACAAGTTTTTTCATCCTGTAAAATTTCTAAAAATGAGCTTAGCAAACTTTCACCCTAAGCTTGCGACTTACTGATTTTGTAAGAATTATTTTTTATAAATATGCCAAGCGCAATATAAAGCCAAATTGTAAGTTTAAAAGACTATCGAAAATTATCGATAGTTGTCGATGGTTTCTAAAGAACCGATAGTTTCAGACCATTACTGAGAACCTACAAAGCGCAGACTGTGTTCGTATGAATGGACACATGCATACTTATCAGTGGATGTAGGCACTGTTTCCCTGCAGGGAAATAGTGGAACAAATTTCTAGTTCAGTACCACTACAAGAAACGAACCACTGTTACCCCAGTTGCGGCTAGCGGTAACGGTTCATTTTTGATAGTGTCAATTGCGAAAAGAACCCGCAAATAAAATTTGTGGTCATAAGCAATACCTGCCTAAGAATTTAGTTTTACATGCTATCGCATTCTGCAACTACTATTCCATGGCTATTTAAAAAGTTATAGACGAATGTATTTTGGTTTCCCCATAAGGTCAACATTACAATCCAAATGTTTAAAACGTTTATTCTCGAATTCAGGTTTTTAGACTTATGCTTGGCGCACTTTGCATCCGATAGGCCGACCCATTTTCGGCCGAACAATTTGACCATCCGAACTGATGCGCACACTTAATCAGATTATTTGCCGACTGCATTTGTACGCACATGTCTAGTTTTCATTTCAATTTTGTAAGCAGTGAAATATTTTGATAAATTTTAATTGACATACTCTAAACATGTGATTATTTTAGGTATTCTTTTTGTTTTGCACCCAATAAGTTAATTTTTCGCAGTCCATTTTGGTACTTTTCACCTGGCATCGGACGAGAAAAACAAACATGTTTGAATTTATCGTCACTGACGGACGTCAATGGCCGATGTCAGTTCGGTTATCGGTTTATAGGTTCTTTCCCTAACAATCCGGACCGGATCCGGTAATTAGAGAATAAGCGGAAAGTTTGCTCTCAAAAATTGAACATAATCCAGAAGTACGGGAACGCCAAAAACCACATTTCGTGCCCAGAATTTGTGAAACAGCTAGTGATGTGCTGAATTTTAGGTACCCAATACTTACAAAAGATTTCTGTACCCAATACTTCCTTTTCGGTACCGGATACCGATTCGCCATTATATGCATTTCAAGTTTAGAAAAAACTTTAATTACTAATTTATATGATATCGGCTAAAACACTTGAACTTATCGCAACAGAGAAATATTATTTGATCAGTTTTAATCTTAGTTGATCCAAGATTCAAGAAAAATGCTTTTACGGATGAAGAAGCCTTTCAGGGGGGGAGATTCTGTAACCAACTAGCGACAAGTTTCGGATCGATATTGCACTTGTTGACGTAAAAATATTTCATATCATACGTCAACAAAACCGTANATTTTAGGTATTCTTTTTGTTTTGCACCCAATAAGTTAATTTTTCGCAGTCCATTTTGGTACTTTTCACCTGGCATCGGACGAGAAAAACAAACATGTTTGAATTTATCGTCACTGACGGACGTCAATGGCCGATGTCAGTTCGGTTATCGGTTTATAGGTTCTTTCCCTAACAATCCGGACCGGATCCGGTAATTAGAGAATAAGCGGAAAGTTTGCTCTCAAAAATTGAACATAATCCAGAAGTACGGGAACGCCAAAAACCACATTTCGTGCCCAGAATTTGTGAAACAGCTAGTGATGTGCTGAATTTTAGGTACCCAATACTTACAAAAGATTTCTGTACCCAATACTTCCTTTTCGGTACCGGATACCGATTCGCCATTATATGCATTTCAAGTTTAGAAAAAACTTTAATTACTAATTTATATGATATCGGCTAAAACACTTGAACTTATCGCAACAGAGAAATATTATTTGATCAGTTTTAATCTTAGTTGATCCAAGATTCAAGAAAAATGCTTTTACGGATGAAGAAGCCTTTCAGGGGGGGAGATTCTGTAACCAACTAGCGACAAGTTTCGGATCGATATTGCACTTGTTGACGTAAAAATATTTCATATCATACGTCAACAAAACCGTAGCCGATTCGAAAATTGTCGCTAACTGGTTACAGAATCTGCCCCCAGGCCTACAAAAATGATATCGTTCGATTCAGCTGGAACAAAAATGCTTCAAACAAGTAAGAGTTTCTCTGCATTATGGCCTCGAACCGACATATATACATCTTTCATTTGAATCCGTATGAAAAGCTATATTGGCTCCTACATTCGGGTTTTTATAGGCGAGTCTCCCCTGAACCGTTTTTTTCATATTTTTGGCCTATGTGCGCTTTTATTCGAAACCTAAATGTTTCGGTACCGAGCATCGAGAGTATTGGATACTTTTTAAATCGGTACCGAATATCGATCAATACTTAAAAGTCTTGACTCAGCACATCACTAGAAACAGGCAACATGTAAACACCAAACAGCTGATATGCACTTTGACACTTTATCCATTTTTACCCGGAGAAAGAGTCCGGGCTGTTTCGGGCAGGAAGAAGAAGACACTTACGATCCAATACGTTCCAATTTTCTCTATTACCCATTTTGTTGAGTACGGGAATGATTTCTGGGCTATTTTGGGAACCCGCGGGATCCCGCGTTACGTATGGGAAAGAACCTTATGTGTGAGAGGCCGAGCACAATTCGGCCGACGCCGGCTGCAGTGTGCGTGTAGAGTTAGGCGAGTATTACTTTTGACCACAGATATTCTTTTCTTAACTCTAGCCAAGGAATAAAAAAAGCAGAAGGACGTATAGACTTTTTTACTGGTATAATACGCGTACCTATTAGCAACTAAAAATTTTGGAAGTGACAATTCCCAAGGGAAATGAAATGTGTTTTAATACGAAATTTTTGGAACTTCGTGAATACATTAGAATGCTGATTACATAGTTAGCAGTAATATAATCGAGAACTCATAAGAAATACATTATATTATTTATCACGCATGTAATGCAGTACTACTTTTGCGACTGGGTATACATATAGAAGTGTGATTAGGAGCGGTACGAAACGATCGGATATTTTACTAGTTCAAAATTGGTATGTTGCATTGCGGGGCTACAATCACACATCTATGTGTACTTCCCCCTCATATGTACACATGCATAGTATAAAGATTTGGTTGCATATGCCTGCAGCATATATTAAGTATACATATAGATATGTATTTACTATAGTGTAATAAACAAATATACGAAGTATGTATGTACATATGTGAACACAGATACATTGTATGTATATATGTAGCAAGAATGATAGAATTCTGGATCGTGTATATGTAGTAGGTTCGTTAATATGCCTATGTATATATGTATGTACAAAGCTACTATATTTTTATGCCATTCCATTTTCATCCTCTTTTCGAGTGACATTTGTTTACTTGTATATGTATATGTACAAATGTACATAAGTGTGTATTTGTTTTGTCAACTAGCGAGTTCGCTCAGCAGAAAACGAGAGAGTAATTTTTTTTTTGTTTTAGTATAATCTTTAACGAGTAGACTGGCTGCGTTCTTTTTAATTACATATTGATGAATGCATGCATACTTATAAATGTATTCATGCATATATGTACATATACATACATATATAGAGTGCAATCGGCACAGTGGCGGCACAGGATTAAATGACAGATATCTCACAGTGAAAATTTTATTTATCTCCTTTGAAATAACAACTCAACTCCAACTGTTTAGGAAAATTGGAAAAAGATTGCCATTTTTTATGAGTATTCAAATATCGGGAAATATATTTATAATTCTTACTAAGCAGGACTTGTGTCGTTGTGGAATATTTTTATTCAAACCAGCATGTAATAATAAAATAATGTAAAAAAAAAATATTTTTTAAAAACAAGTGTTTATTTAACATGCACAATCAAAGGAATAAAATAAAGTAGTGTATTAAAAGGTTTGTTTGGCAAGAAAATTTTGTCAAAACTGCACAAAAATGAATAAAATAAAATAAGTTAAGGTCTCGTTATAGTTACTAAAAGCCAAATAGTGAAAGGAGTTACTCAAACTCTAATGAAAATTACTAACAATTTGTACTAATTTACTTCGTTTTTAAAATAATTTGTCGCGCGAATAGCAAACCGGCAGTTAAATATCTGCATACATACATATATGTAGGTAGGTACATACCTAACCAATTATGCATGTATGTACGCTGAATTCGCCGACAAGCTTTTTAGAAACTCCCAACTTATTTTGACATGACATTGCTGATTAACCTTTTTCATATCAGATATTTGTAAAGAAATTTTTAGTTTTTATGGATCTAGAAATATTAATGGAATCATAAGAAATTTTGTTAAAGAAAAAGAAGAAATTTAAAATTTTTTAAATTTTTTTTCAGATTTTCCCTAAGATTAAGAAAAATTAAAGACAGTTTTGTTCTTAAGAAAACAAGGTACCACGTATTAGGGGTATTCCCTTAAAGTCGTAAAAGCCTCTTAGACCTCGTAAGTTTAGGAGCCTCGTAAAAGAACTCTCAAAATTTGTATGAGGCTTGCAAAATTAGAAGGCACGTTTTATGCGCAAACCACCTCGTAAACTTCGCGGGATAAAATAATGAAAACAAATAAAAATAATAATACTTAAGTGAATAAAATGAATAATTTTCATCCACTAACTGTATTAACTTCGGGTTTCTGCTAATTTTCGGCATTTTTAACTACATATTAGCACTCATTCGAGCTGACGGGCTGTCGATAAAAATACTACGAAACAAAAATTTATTCGCAAAGCCCTGGTTAACCTGTCAAACAGCCGCTTTACGCACCTTTTTACACATTTTCAAAAGGGTACGTTCCCGTAACTGCCTCGTAATATTAAGTTTTACACAGTTTAAGACTTCACGAGTTTAAGGGCATACCCCTATTAAAATCGATATCAAATTGCTGAAGTAATGACTTCTTAATATAGCGTATCGGAGTTTTCTTAATTCAGGGCAAACCACATTCAGTTGGAAGTAATTTTAGCTTAATGGGAAAAAGTTTTTTTAATTAAACGATTACTATCTGTATGTTAGATGGGCGGAAGGCCTGTTAGATGAGTAGAAGACCTGTTGTGAAACGGATTTCTTCTTCCATTAGGTTGCGTCGCGGCGTAGATCGGATACTTAATAATAGAACCGTTCAGGACCTTGTGCATATGCTTTTGCAATTGAAAATTTACATCAATAAAATGCAAACAGTTACCATGGTAGCAGGCACAAAATTTGCAAATGCAAATGCAAATTCAAGACTATTTGCATAAGATCCTGAACAGCCCTAATAATTAACACCACCTAAATGGTAAACTAATATATATAAGTATGTACATTAAGCCGCATTGCTATATGGAAAAAGAGTTGGGCTTTGCCAGTTTTTTAATACTTATGTCAAGAAACAATTTTGGGGGTGAAAATTTGTTAAGCACTCGCTAAAAAGTGCTAGATCACGTTTTTTGCTATAATATCCTTATTTGATGTACGATTTTTATATTTATATTTATATACTAGTGAACCCGCATGACGTTAAGACGCCAAAGTTGAGTTTATTATTTTAAACAGATGGCAACACTATTCGCAAACCTTAATAAATATTGCAAATGTTTCAAGTAAATTCGTCCATCCCTTTTTGAACGAAGAGAGGTCTCAAATGGCGTCGGTTTTTCACTTCCTCAAAACTCAAACCACCGTGCACTGCTAAAAAAGGTCGTAACTTCAAAAAATAAAACTTTAATGCACATTTAGATTGACGGTTCTGGTCTGATGACCTTCACATTAAAGATCTGATGACCACAACAAAAAAATTATTTATTTATAAAAATTAACTCAAACTAATTTTTTCGGTATATTATGGGTTTATTCAAAAGAACATATATTCCCATTAGTTATGGAACCCGAATTTCATCATGTGACTGTCTTCGCAGTAGCGCATCCTGTTAACCAAGTTCTCCAAGACCTTGTTGATGGTTTCTGGCTCTACCGTAAGAGATGCCCGACATACGCCTTAAAGGCCTGAATCGTTAATAGATTTTTCGCATTATATCGGCCCTTCACAGTTGATGACACAATTACCGAACTTCATCGCTCAAAATAAAAAACGAATAGATGGTAACCCTAACAAAAAATATTTTCAAACTAAAGTTTTATTAAACTCTTTCTTTTGCCACTCATATTTTAATATTTCATTAAAATTGTGTAAAAGCTAAATAAATTAGGCTTTTCAAACAGGTGGCAACCTTCTGCGAAGCATTTTCAAACTGAAATCTTTTAAAGCTCTTTCGTCTGATACTTTGATACATAATTAAGTTACCTGAAGAATTAAATTGAATTTAATTTTTTTATCACCTGGCAACTCTCCTAAACAGTTCAGATATAAATCCTTCTCAAACCCATGAACGATTAAATCACCTACTTTAGTAATTTATTTAACTGAACTTGTTTATTAACTTAATTTATTAAACTTAATAATTCATTTATATTTAAAATTTTCAACAGCTGGCAACTCTCTTCAAACCATCAAACAAAATTTTGATTTTTAAACTGAAGATTTCTTAGCACTCTTTCGTTTAACGCCCATATTTTGATACTGCATATAACTAAATTCGGCTTTTAAAGCAGGTGGAAACCCTTTTCAAAACATTTTCAAATTACTACCTTTTTAAACTGCTTTAGTCTGGACCCCTGTGGGGAAACATTTTGTAAATTACCTATGTAATTTCCCTGTTTAAAATTTAATTTGATTTTTAAATAGGGGCAACACTCTCACAGTTAAGAAGCAAAGCTTTTAATAACCATTTCGACTCATTGCACATCTGCAACCAAGCTGTTTAATTTGACACCTCATTGGGTATATTGGTATTGATTTATAAATAATCTCAACTTGATTTTTTAAAAGGTGGACGTTGTTTCTGGAAAAGTAAAAGCCTACTGCACATCTACATATCAAGCCCTTTAATTTGATACCTAATTTTTGAAAATCAAACGAATGGTTCAGATCTGATGACCTGGACAAAAAGTCCTTTCGCGTATATAGATATAGTTAAATTCGACTTTTTAAACAGGTGACAGCCCTTTTGAAAAGTAGTGTCGCGCTAAGATATTCTTCAATATTCTTCGTCTAACATTGTGATACATATTTTAATCAACTGATGAATTAGGTTGAATTATATTAATTAAACATGTGGCAACTCCGCTAAATATAGTTGAGAAATAAAGATTTTTCAACCCCCCTTTGATTGATTTTTAAACAGGTGGCAACCCTCTTCCAACATCTTAAAAATATTTTCTGTGTTCAAACTAAAGTCTTCTTATTATTATTTCGTTTCACATCATTATTTTGACATTTCATATAACTTCTGGATAAGTTAATTAAATTCGACATTGCAAAAAGGTGCCAACCCTCTTTAAAATATTTTCAAACGGCCACCTTCTGAAGCCCTTTCGTTATACGCCCATATGTTGAAACATATTTCTCCTCATTCCTTTTCTTAATTCAAATTGAATTTAATTTTTTAAACAGGTGGCAACCCTCCTAAAGTTAAATTAAGAAACAAATATTTTCAAAACCCTTTTCACTGATACCCATTTTGTAATAATTGATTTTCTTGTAGATAATTTGAATGAAATTTTTTAAAAGGTGGCAACTCTTTTCAAAAAAGTAAAAACTTATTGCATATCTGCATTCCAAGAGTTTTAATTTGACACCTTATTTTGGAAAATCAAACGAACGGTGCTGTTATGATGGCATTGCTTATTATATAGTTTATATTCAATTGTTCTACAGGTGGCAACTCCTTTCGAAAAAATAAAACCAGTACATTGCACATCTACAGGCCAAGCGCTTTAATTTGACACCCCATTTTTGAAAATCGAACGAACGGTGCAGATCTTTTATGCGGAACAAAAAATGTCTTCGCGTATTATTTTGAACTTAATTTTTTAAAAGGTGGCAACTCTTTTAGAAAAACTAAAACCTTATTGCACATCTAAAGACCAAGCGCTTTAATTTGATATCTCATTTTTGAAAATCGGGCGAACGGTACAGATCTTTTATACTGCATAAAAAATCCCTTCGCGTATTATATATATAGATACCTCCATTAATTTTGGGATATCTTTATATTGATACTATAAATCTAAAGCTCTCAAAAAATGATGACGACTTGGCTAAACAAGTGTTAAAGCTTAAACAGACGGCAGCGTTGATCCGGATTAACTCGGACTTAATTCGGATCAACCGCAGTTAGCTTTGTTAGGCTTTGTTCATAAACAAAGAAAATTATAACTGCTAACTTTTGCGCTTAGATTAATAATTATGTTAAGTCCTTTCGTGATTCGAGTACGCTGTATCGCTCCCGTCAAGTTTAGCAAAAATATGTCCAATCCGCTCAGTATTTTGAGCATGACATAAAATATATGTTAAATTTAGAAATTTCTTGTTAGTAAATAATAACATATACAGGGTGTCTAAGACCAGCCGTCCCTCTAAAATGGAGGGAAATATTTTTTTATTTAGAAACGCAAAAAATATGACCTACGAAACCGGTGATCCTGTATCTTTTGGTGGTATTATCGACATCTACTTTCGGCCGGATGTGGGTTAAACTGACCGCAAGTCCATTTTTTAAATTAGGCATACATGTTTTTACTACAGAGTCGGATTCTGAGGGTAAAAATACATAACTTTTGTATGAAACTTTTTTCCCGGAAGTGCCTTTTTAACCTCTTAATGAACTTCGACCTTCAAATCGTCCTGGACTTTTTAAATGAGTGAAAATATTGGAAAGCTATATCTTTTGGTCGTAATACCGACTTTCCGTACGACCGGAACTTTTTTAAGCAAAAATTCTAAGGCCAAAAATTAGCGTGGGTTTTGTTGCTTTGCTGTGCGTTTGTGCGAAACGACGCCATATGTTTGTTGTACAAAACTGCCGATTTTCGCACTTTCGCTCAAACGCACACAGTTTCGCAGCAAAGAGTGAACTTGAATCGATGTAAAAGTTTAGGTTGGATATGTGGCAGAGGGTTGTCTAAATTTGCTGTCTAGTCCCCGAATAAATGTATAGTACCAGGTTGACCGAGCTTTGCGTGGAGTGTATATACGTTTTAAAGTTTTCAAGATTTGGATAGCTTTAAAAAAATATTTTGGAAAATATAGATTTCGATATCTATAAAGTAAATTTCTTACTCCAAAATTTAGGTGGCAACCCTATTCCGAAATACGCTGGGATGAATGGTACATATCTTGTGCGTATATGTAATGTGCATACTAAAAAAATGCTGATTGAAATTAACTAAATTAAAGTTTGTATTACATAGAAGAGTGGCAACCCTGATGGAAAATATTTTCTGACCAAAGTTTTCAACAATACCTTTCATTTGATATCCACATTGCCATCTTTTAGATAATTTGTGTAGAATCGAAAATAAGTGGCAACCTTATACTATTATCCTAAGGGATACCATTTTGTATATGTGTAGGGAAAGCATTGTTGAAGAACCTTCTCTTGGTACCCATGAATAGTAATACCTTTTTACCTTTTCTTCAAAACAAAAAATTAAATAAATATGCGAAACATAGCTGGCAACCCTATTAAAAATATTTTTGGTTAGGGATCTTTAAAATACCTTCCATTTGATACCCACATTATGATGTTTTAATTAATTTGTAACTAATTTGGAATAGGTGGCAACCTTATGCGAGTCTTCTTCAAGATAATGCCCATTCAGATAACCTTAAAATCCAAAATATTATCTGTGTACAAAATTTTATCAAAATCGTTAGAGCCGTTTCCGAGAACCCTATGGATATATATATATATATATACAAGAATTGCTCGTTTAATGTAATATAAGATGTATTAGGGATNTTGGAAAATATAGATTTCGATATCTATAAAGTAAATTTCTTACTCCAAAATTTAGGTGGCAACCCTATTCCGAAATACGCTGGGATGAATGGTACATATCTTGTGCGTATATGTAATGTGCATACTAAAAAAATGCTGATTGAAATTAACTAAATTAAAGTTTGTATTACATAGAAGAGTGGCAACCCTGATGGAAAATATTTTCTGACCAAAGTTTTCAACAATACCTTTCATTTGATATCCACATTGCCATCTTTTAGATAATTTGTGTAGAATCGAAAATAAGTGGCAACCTTATACTATTATCCTAAGGGATACCATTTTGTATATGTGTAGGGAAAGCATTGTTGAAGAACCTTCTCTTGGTACCCATGAATAGTAATACCTTTTTACCTTTTCTTCAAAACAAAAAATTAAATAAATATGCGAAACATAGCTGGCAACCCTATTAAAAATATTTTTGGTTAGGGATCTTTAAAATACCTTCCATTTGATACCCACATTATGATGTTTTAATTAATTTGTAACTAATTTGGAATAGGTGGCAACCTTATGCGAGTCTTCTTCAAGATAATGCCCATTCAGATAACCTTAAAATCCAAAATATTATCTGTGTACAAAATTTTATCAAAATCGTTAGAGCCGTTTCCGAGAACCCTATGGATATATATATATATATATACAAGAATTGCTCGTTTAATGTAATATAAGATGTATTAGGGATGTTGCGAATGTGGAATTTTAGACATCCGCGGATGCGAATGCGGATGCGGATATTTAAAAGCTAACATCCGCGGATGCGGAGAGGTTAGTAATTTTTAATAATGTTTTTTTCGTACTTGAGTTTAAAAATTGGAACATTGTGTTTAATAAAAACTTTTTATGAAAAAGTAATGTTGTTGCCTTTTTTGGTTACAGCCGGTTTCTTAAAGGGTCGTAAATCAAACCTGCGGCACTAAATAACTACTCGCTCGAGGCGACAAACTTGAAAAACTTGAAACTTGACAAAATTGTAAATTCATTTCGATTGACGCTGCACCAGTTGAGATAACTTTGAGTTATTTTTTTCACTGCGGTGCAATAATTCCTTTTTGAGAATTGCATCGGGGCTGCAAATGTCGGATGTATCCTCCGGACTTTCATCTTCACAATCTAGCATCATGGCAAGATCGTTGTTTAAACACCGTTTTTTCCAAAGAATTCTTCATTCTCATTCTTTTGGTTGTTTCTGAATTTGGAGAACCTGTAACGTCACCAGCATTTTTTTCATTTCAGTTTTTGTAATTAATTTTTAATCATTGCTTCTTGGACTGGCCAGATATACGTTTTATCAGTGCACTTTCACAATATTCCAGGGACCCAAAATAACAGTTTTTTTTGTAACGAGTTAAACTTAGCCAAATATTTTGATATCATATGAAGAGGACTGAAATAGCTTTTAAACAGAAATAACGAACGAAGGTTTATATATTTTTTTTTATAATTTAATACTAAAGCAATTCATATACCTGACATTTTTTATTGAAATATTTTCAATAGGTTGTTTTCCTCGTTTAGACATTTCAGTTTTAAAGCTATTTACTTCCTCTTTGATTTGATACCAAACTTGTTTAATTTGGATAAGCGGTTTGTTTATCATCCGGAAAGGACTTTTATTTCGGAATAAAAAATACTTGACCAAGTTTAACTCCTAAAAAAATTAACTGTTATTTTCGGTCCCTTCAATATTCGCATTCGCAAGAGATCCGCATTGATTATTGCGAATGCGAATGTTGAAATTAATGCGGAAGCTCCGCGGTTGCGAATGCGAATATTCGCAACAACCCTGATATGTATGTAGGTGGATACGGACACAGGTTCACGCCTGTCTGTAATTCAATTAAACTTCCGAGCAGATAGCAGAATTTCGAACATTTTTCAGAGCCACCGCTGTAACCGCGCATTCACACTCACTGCCTACCTGACTGCCCTTTTAGGCCCATAGCATCTTTCCACGCTGTTGTTCTGCATAAGCCTTGTTTGGAAATAGATATATGCATTGATGTAAACAAGTAAATGGTAAACTACCAAGGCGTTCGAAACTGACTCGCTGTCGGCTTGACTTGCATTACCTGCTGTTGATCACAGCTCGCAGTTTCATGCGCTTCAAACGACTGTGATCCCGGCAGCGGCAGATCTTTTCATAATTATTACCAGTTTTGAATCTCGCTGCCGCTGCAGTCGTTGACATCGACAACAATATCAACGTCGCCGCCGCTGTCGCTGCCAAAGTAAATATTTCTGTAGCGATTGTCTCTTTTTAGTCTTTAAGGCTGATTCACATACATCTTTCTTCGCTTTGTTTGATAGTTCTTTGCTTTGCCATATAAGATCGATGTAGGCATATGCATGAGTATGCTCACATAAAAAACGTTTGAAGCAAAGCGAAGCAAAATCTTGGGCAACTCTCAACTTTTGCCCGCTTTGGCAATCAGCTGTCTACATTTATCTATTCTTGTGCGCTTGCATTTGCATTTAATGACAAAAATAGGGTAAATAGGAATTTTTATTGCTATTATTAATGCATATTATTATATTGCTATCTATTTTACAGATAAAAAATATGGAGGAAAAGGAGAACGCAAAAGCTGTCAAAGCGTTTATTGTAGCATACCTCCTACGTTTCGCGCTTTGTTGTCAAAGTTTGAACTGTCAAGCAAAGCGAGGAAAGTTGTATGTGAATGGCCCTTTACTTTCCCGTCTTATTCGTCGTCGTTTTGCTCCACACCACTCGATGCTCCGCGCTTGCCTCTTAACGATGGCGATGACGACGACTTCCTGCAACTCACACATTAGCGAGTAGGCCCTCTGTGCCAGTACTGCCAGAAAATCTTTGTGAAAGAAACATCTAATTTTGTTTATATCGTAAAAATATGTATTTATTAAGTACATAAAAGTATTATAAACAAACAAAATCTAAATTGTTTACGCGATTTTTACAATGCCATGCAAACATAAAAATTGCAAAAAGTTTGCAGGTATGCAGAATAGTCAATGTAAAAATGCTAAAAAATCGTGCGACTGTGCAATTGAATTCTAAGTTTATCTAGTTTTGAATTCCGTGTGGCATTTTCATGAAATTTTGCTCGCGAATAAAATCAAAATGCTAAAAAATTGTAAAATGTTATCGTATGCTACGAAAAATTTGGCCTTAAAAGTGTATTTAGTACTTTTTTGATTAGACGCATAACTTCTGAGAAAATAATTCGTATATGTATTTTGGACCTTTTTGTATTTCATCGGCAGTGCACGAACTACGAAACCCTAAAAATACAAAATTACTAGACCCATCGTATACGAGGAAAAAATTCCCAAAAAGAATGCCCCGTTTTTATCCAAATTATTTATGACTAGTAAATTATAATATTTGGGCAAATCCTGGCGTAACGGAGCAACGTTCATATTCTTCTTTTAATTTTTTGGCGGCAAAACAATAATACGCTAAAAATTTCCGTAGTGTAAGGGAAGGTTTCAAGCAGCATTTATGAGAGCAGAATAGTGGAAATTCGAATGTAAAGTAATAGCAGTGTATTTGCCCCCACTTTCATATATGGAGAACAAAATCTACAAGAACACATTGTAGAGGAAATAAGAAAGGGCGAATAATGTATTAATAAAGTAAAATAAAGGTTGTTTATAATTTTTAATTGCTAAATTATTTTTAAAGCGATGCTGTGGCATTTTATTTAAAGAGATGGTGTTTAAAATTAAACCTATTCAGAACTTTTCTTTAGGAAGTAAGAGGGGCAAATCACATTTGAGAAGTCCACTTGCAAACAGCGTTATGTGATTTTATAATAGTAAGCCATAAATTTAAAAAAAAGTCTACAACAACAAGTAAGATCCAACTTGTATAATTCTTTTTATAACCTGAAAATTGTGATAATAAAGAGCCTAATAACATTAAAAAACCAAATTGGCAGTGTGGTAGTTTTTGTAAATTTTATATCTAAAAATTTAATATAGCGAGTTCTGAAACAGTAACATTTATATAGCTAGCTTTTTCCAGCTTTTCGCGTTCTCTCTTCCATGAAGGTTGGTCTGCTCCTTTTTTAGGACGTCTTCCACTAGGCACCGAAACTACCGCGTTTTCTTGCAGTTTTCTAAGTTCATCAGAGTATGGAGACTTTTGAGCTTATATAAATACGTACAATAAATATTATAGCGACTTTTAAAAGTGTATATATACATACAGTAAGTATTATAGCAACTTTTGCTAGAGTAGCTATCATTTGATGCTATTTTTTCAGAATATATAAGGATTTTGCACTGTATTGTTAGTGGATATGAAATTCCTTTAAATACTGGTACGTTTACCAGATAAAAATTAAAAATCGAAAAAAATTTACATATCGCACTTTGCAAGTGGACTACTCATTTCTCAAATAAAAGCAAAAGGAAATATCGAATTAATATATGTACATACATATATTGCATCATACTATTCTTGATACAAATATGAAAAGATTTGAATTACACGAATTTTACCCGTTCCTGGTTGACTATTTTTCGGATTTGCCCATACATTAATTTTGATTTTGTCATTTAAAAAAAAATCGTTTGTGATAAAAATGCTGATTAAAGTGGTGGTTTCCAGCTTGTTACCAATTTTTGTTTTATTTGAATTAATCTGAGAGAACACCCTTTCCACATTTGATGTTGAAACCAGATAGAAATTCTGCAAGTCTTCATAGTAAAGATCCTTTTGTATGCAATTTTCATTCATTTCATTTGAACTGAAGGTATTCATTAAGATTTTGGCGATATTTTTTGAAAATAGGCCTTCATTTTGGAGATAAATAGTACTTCTGGCAACACTGCTTTGTGTGCGTGCTTTGTAGCCAAAGTCATACCGTGGCCATTGCTAGTTACCGTCATCAACGCTATCGCTTCGTCTTCTGTAGCTGCTTTGCTTTACTTTGCCTCTTTTCAGCGTTCTCAGCTCGTCGCATACTAGCGCGCTGTCAGTGTGTGCGACTGCTGGCTGTACACACAGTATACACCCTCTACTTGCGCTGCAAAGCAACATACTAGTGCGGTGCGCGCAATCGACGGGGCTACAACATTCACAACAAAGTTGAATCGTATATTAAAAAAAAACCAAATCAAATAATAATAATAGTAAATGTAATAATACAAGATAAAAAGTAAAAGCTGTTCGCGTAAACAGCCTAGATTTTTATTTCAACGTACTGATTTCAGTTTGTCAATTGTTTCGAACGCTATACATATGTATATATCCAATTATTTGTTGGTACCCACTAACTAACGCGTGGTGATCACCTAATCAACCCATAGTCTGGATGATCGCCGATCGAACGTGAGTCCGTGTAGGAAAATATTTCGCGACCTAAACTGCGGTTTGCTTGCCGTATCGTAGTGACCAGTGGAGCAAACAGTCAGTCGTTTATTTTTAAAGTACCGACGGTATTTCTGCACTGTATTTTACGTACATACATACATAAGTGGCTTGTTTCTATGCTTTATTGGTTTACTTTTGCTTGTTTAGCTGGCGTGCTTTCGATTAATTTGTGTTTTTTGTGCCTCAGCACACGTGTGCTTGTGTGAGTTTTATTGTTTGATAATTTTTAGCTGCCAATGATCAGTGCAAATGCTACGTAAATACATAAATACATACATATTATGTTCGTGCTTTCAGCAGCAGAGTGCGCTACCAGATGTAGCTGATGCAAATCAAAAAATAAATCATTTGTTGCAAATTCAAATGCCGACGGTGTTGCAGCAAACCTGCAAACAATAGCAATAAGTATATGCGGCTATATGATATGAAAATGATAAATAAATAAATAGAAATAACACAACATGCATTCGACAATAATAAAAACAACAATTTATGCGCGTTGGTGGTGGCGAAGTGCGCTGTAAAGGCGGTTGGTTGCCGGTAGCAACGCCCACTAACAAAAGTGTATCACATCCCAGCCCAGAGCATCACTGATTACGCGGCTACCGAAGCCATTAGAGCAACCAGTGAAATGTGCACTGTCTCCTCTGATCACATCAGCGATTACGATCGTGACGACTGCAACACCACTGCACTAAAGAGGCGACACTGGTTGCATTGAGATGTACCTATGTATGTGCATACATATGCATGCATGTACTTATACGCGCACATACCCTTGTGTAAATGCATGAATATATACATTCATTAGACTGCATCACGCCCCAACCAACAAAAAATTGGTACTGTGTTTCCATTGGAATTATAAAATCTATTATATTTTAAGACGTCCACCAAAATATTGCGGAAAAATATTAAGTTCAAATCGGTCCAGTTCACGTAAATCTTAATATTTTTCCTAAATATTTTGGTGGACGTCTTAAATATAATCATTTTTTTAGTCCCAGCGGAAAAACCGCAATTTTTTTTGGTGATGCAGTCTAATATACATGTGTACATACATTCATACATGTATACAATACATAAGTAACAAACAACAGCAAACTGTAAAAGAAGCAAACAACGCTAGCACAACAAAATAAAAACATAAATCCAAATATTTAAAAAATAACTACAATATATAAGAGTGGAAAAAGAAAAAGTACATACATATTATGGAAGTTGCGAATGTGGACACCCGAGGATGCGAATGCTGATGTCTAAAAGCTAAACATGTATGATGTCAAGTATTTATAAAAAATTTAGGTAAGTAAATTAGGTAATTTAGGTAGATGAAAAATGGAAAGTTGAAATATTGAATAGTGTTTATTTCAATTAGTACTTGAGTCTAACAATTAATGCTTTATACTTAACAAAAAGTAATGTTGCTGCTTTTTCAGATTCCAGCCTGTTTCTTAAAGCATCGTAAATCAAACCTGCACCACTAAATATCTGCTCGCTCGTAACACTTTCTAGTGGAGGCGACAAATATCTGCGTGCGAAACTTTCAGTTATATTTATTCTTTTTTTATGGCGGTACAAGAATAATTAGTTTTTTGATTATAGCATTGGGGCTGCTCCTGTCGGATGTATCCTCCTGACTTTCATCTTCACGTAAACAATCTAGCATAAAGGCCTGTATGCAGTTTCAAGAAATGCTAAAATTCCATACAAAATGACGTACAAGAAATGGCTAAGAAATTTTCTTGAGTCAAATTTCCTTCAGACAGTACGCAGTTCTTAAGAAATTTGCTACGCTTTTTACTATGGTTTTCTAAAGTTTTTTGTGAAAAAAGAGCACAAGGCAACCCAGGTTTGCAACAGAAATATATGCTCGTTCCATTATTTCTTGAGGAAAGAGTGAGGCAACAGGCTGTGGAGTATCAAAAATGTCAAAATTCCTTGGATACACACACGAAATAATGGCAAATTTTTCTTGACCGATTTCTTGAGAGCTGCATACAGGGCTTAATGGCAAGATTGTTATTTAAACACCGCTTACTAGCAGTGTTGCCGTTTTGATACATATGTATTCAATTGGATACATTTTCGTCTTAAAGTTTGAGGGATACTTCATTTTTTTCCTCAGTGCAAATTTGGATACCTTTTCCAATAAGTATTCATTAGTTGAAGGAATTTATTTTTTATTTATGTACGAGGTATTACAACATTTTTAAAAGTTGGCTGCTCATCCTCCAAGCAATGTACATAAACGTGCATTTAATAAAACCAAGTAAGTAGTTTGCAAATTGTAAAAAGTTTTCCGACCTGTGATATTTAGCTGTAATGCGAAAAAATCAACTTTTACATCCCGAGCAACCCTTCTCTTATTATTCAAAGGAAATTGACAACCATTCCGATGACAAATTTTCAACAATAACTTGACTGTACTAAAAATAACTTATAACTTCTAAATTTTCAGTTATATGTCGTTAAGCGAGAATTCAAACAACCCGGAAATAGAAATGTTTCTTGAAGGCGAAATTTACAGGCAAATACAAGTTTTTGAGAATTGTTTTAATTTCATAGATACTAGCTCCCAATCCAGCAGTTCGAGTGAAAAACATTGTAACCATAATAGCGGGAAATAACAATTTACTGAACTAAATGTAACAGGTCAAAATTAGTTTAAATCGGTATTATTTTGATAGACTAAGAAACATTTTTTGTATGTCTTATTTGTGGGAATCTTATCGTAGTAATAAACATCGAATATGCGGAAACTTTGGCCCGTAGTTGTTGTTAGCATTTTTAAATTCCTAGAAACAGATCTGGTAAACAAAGGCCCGTAGTTATAGTCAAAACTAAGACAACACTAAAGTTAGTTGCAGCTTTTTTGACAGGTATTCATTGAAAATTATGTCAAAAAGCTGCAATTAACTTTAGAGTCCACTTAATTTTGATTATAACTACGGGCCTTTGTTTCCCAAATCAGTGTCTAAGGATGGGAAAATACTGACTTCATGTTAATAAGTTTGTTAAGGGGTCGAGTTTCTCTTCCATAGATGTACTGTGTAAAAATGTCCGCTCTTTTCGGTGGATACATTTGAATACAGTTTTCGATTTGTTATGGTCACTTTAAGGGCTAAGGCAGTGGCAACATGGTTACTAGCCGAACCAGATGCTTTAGATTTACTAAAGCTTTTTCTGAAGGATTCCTCATTCTTCTTATTCTTTTGGCTGTTTCAGTATTTGGAGAACCTGTAACGTCTTCAGGGTTTTTCGATTTTAGTTTTTGTTATTCATTTTTAATTCTTTCATCAGTGGCTGGGTTGTAAAATGTGTGTTTATAGCTTATTTTATTCAATATTTCCTTGTTCGTAACTTCTAAATCTCTGTGAATGCTAAGTAAAGCTGAATCAATTAATCTTTGTTCCCCAGTTTTACGTCGTAATAAGTTATGTTCGACTAAGGGCTAGTGTTGCCAAATGTCCCGTGTTTGCCGGGACGTCCCGTATTTTGCATTAAATTTGAAATGTTCCGCCGGGACAAGATTTTTCCCGTATGTTCGAAAATTTCATTATTTATTTCAACCTATAAACTTCTACTCAACACGGTCATGTTTTAACGCGGCTATTGTGAGTAGGTCATTAGAAAGCATTATTGCAAGCAACTCTGTAAGAGAAATATAGCTAAAAATTACCGTTGATTTTTTAGAATTTTTTGTGGAGGGTGTTTCGAATTTTCTTCCATATAACCCATGAACAAAACGGATTTTTATATCTAAGAAAATGCGTTACACCCTCCACAAAAAAAAAAATTCTAAAACATTAATACAAAGTTTTACGCCGACTCCGAACTCTGATTGGATTTTTTAATGAAAAGCTGTTTTTCATGGCAGAAATACAATCGGAGGTTTGCCATTGCCTGCCGAGGGGCGACCGCTGTCAACAAAAAAACCTTTTTTCAACATTTTTTGCGATGTTGCTTTGACCAGGGCTTGAACTCAGGCCCTGCGGAGTGGAAGCGCCAACCTCTTACCACAGCACGAAATAAAATTGAATGCGCTAGAAAGCTACTCGAAATCTTTCTACGAAATCTAAATAAATTTAAGTAGGTGTTCTGACCAACATCTCCATCCATGCCTCCCCAAACGAAGTGCTGTTTTACTAGTTGAGCTGTTGCTTTTTTTCCGGGGTGTGCTGTATTATGAAATTTCGCGATTACTAATTGACGTTGGTGCAGTGGTACGTATGGTCGTGCTTGCTCGTCGGAAACATCGCACATGATGGAGGTGTCTGTCGAAGGCAACGTTACCCTTTTCAGCTTAAGCGACGTTTTATTTGAATTTAGCAACTCACGTAGTTCGTCACAGGTTTTCTGTTGCTTGGCCATTTCGTCTTAGTCTATGGCGTCACCAGTGGCGATGTTGATGGTGTTGAGCGTATCTGCGGTGATATTAGTTGCTCCCGAGACATATATATTTGTAGAAAACTGTCCTATAAAATCTAGGTGACGAATCTGTCTCTCTTCTGGGTAAATGCAAACGTGAGCGGCTTATGATCCGTCGCAAAAGTGAATTCCCTGCCTTCCAACAAGTGCCTAAAATATTTGATAGTGGTGTAAATTGCAAGGAGCTCGCGATCATAGGTGCTATACTTGCATTGCGCTGGCGAAAAACGCGAGAAAAACGCGATCGGTTGTGGCTCACCTTCAACTACTTGGTGTATTACTCCGCCCATTGCGCTGCCGTTTGCATCTGTACATAACATATTGCTAGCTGACGGAGCTGGATGTACAAACAACGTGGCGTTTGCATGATCGTCTTTACACTTCTGAAAGTAATAAGTGCACCTGTTGTCCCATAAAAGAGCTGTTCTGTCTTTTTTCTTGTTGCCCACAATAAGTGAGTTTAGATGTTGCTGATGATGAATCGCGTGTGGTATGAACCGACGGTAAAAATTTATCATAACTAAGAAACGTTTGAGCTCGAATTCGAATTTTGGTAGTGGGAACTCTTGGATGGCCTTGATTTTTTCTGGTAATGGGCCTTGCGCTGTTATCAAATGCCCTAAAAATTCGATTTGTGGGGCCCCGAAGACGCATTTCGATGGATTTATTGTTAAGCGGTGTTGCCGTAAGCGTTCGAAAACCAAACGTAGGTGCGCAGTGTGTTCTGCTTCGGTTGTAGATGCTACGCAAATGTCGTCAACGTAACAAAAAGCAAAGTCGAGGCCTCGAAGTGCTTCATGCATATACCTTTGAAACGCCCGTGCGGCGTTTCGTAACCCAAATGGCATACGCATGAACTCAAAAAGTCCGAAAGGTGTATTGACTGCTGTCTTCGGTATATCTTCGGCGGCGACTGGAATTTGGTAGTACCCCCGAAACAAACCAATTTTAGAAAAAACATTTTTACCGCGTAAGTAATAAGTAAAGTCCTGGATATGAGGCAGATGGTACTGGTCAGGAAGAGTTTGTGCGTTGAGTGCCCTGTAATAGCCACAGGGTCGCCATGTGTTATCGGCTTTGCGGACTACATGTAATGGCGAGGCGTAGGGGCTCTTAGATGGTCTGCAAACGCCGATTCTCATGAGGTGTTGAAATTCTTCCTTAACTGACTGGTACTTGTCTGGCATTAGTATTCTGGGGTTTTCCAAAGACAGGTTGGCCTTCTGTTTCGATGATGTGTTTGACGATCTTGGTAGCAGGGACTGTATCAAAAGGTTTATTGATTTGCGTAATTACCTTAGACTCCCGTAGTAATTCTGCGTAGTTACAATTGATGTCATATGTTGTTATGGAATATTGTTGTACGCCATTTGCGTGCGCAGCTTTGTTTTTACTTTCGTAAGTCCGTCGATGATAGTAGCATTGCGCATGTCTATCAGAATGTTGAAGTTGGTGAGGAAATCAGCTCCAATTATATTTTGCTTGGTGGCAGCTGCAATAAATGTGCATTCGAAGCCTCTACGAAGTCCGAGGTCTAAGTTTAGACGAACGAACCCAAAGGTTGTTATTTTAGTGTTATTTGCAGCGAACAGTTGCGGTGTTGATGTTGTTAGGGCTTCACGATTAATGCCTGATACACTAATAATCGAAATGTCAGCGCCCGTGTCTATTAAAAACTGTCGATTAGTACGGCAGTTGAGTACGAAAAATCTTCTACTCATGTTAGAAATGTTTCTTGGAACTTTTGAAGCACCGTGATGTACGCAGCTTGGTTTGCTGTTACGCTCGACGGCAGTAGCTGCTGATGACGGCGATGTTATTAGTTTTTTTCTGCGCTAAAATTGCAAGGTGGATCGCACTTTTGAGCTTTGTCGCCAAACCTTTTGTGGTACCAGCAATCGCCGTGGTAGGAGCTGGATGACCTGCGCGGAGTACTGTTGTTTCTACGGCGAGATCGAGATCTACGATTACTATCCTGATTAGCTTTAAGCTCGATACGGGAAAGAGTGTGCTCGATGCGTTTAATTCTTTCTTCAATGGAAGATTTTTGATCGATAGGATTATTATTGACGTTTTGCTGGGAATGCTTGTTTGGATCACGAGCGCTGACAACATCTACTGAGCTAACTCGTACAACGTCAATTATTTCATCAGCGATGGATGCTTGTTGCTCTAATGACATATTAGGGTTACACTTGTCGACGCCAGCGATAACTGCGCGTGCTGAAACTGGTAGCTTTTGAAGCCAGAAATCCTTGATAAGCCGTTTGTCTGTTGTAACACCAGTTCGTTGAAGCTGAGTCAGCATGTGGCTGGGTTTATTGTCACCGAGTTGTATGCCAAATGTTAGCTGCTCTAGGCGAGCAATGGGTGACATTGAAAATTTGCTTAGCACCGTTGTGCGTAAAGTCTCGTACTTATCTTTCGTCGGAGGATTTCTGACAACGCCAATGCCTGCTCATGGAGGCGTTCGTCATGTACATGACCGCTATATTAAATTTTGCGTTGTCGCGCTGAAAAAGATTCATTTTTCCAAATCAATTTTGTGAACTTGCTGTAGACGTGAATCAGCCAATCGTTTATTATTGGAAAAAAGTTTCAGTTTCACACAAATAAAAATTTACCCGATGGTTGTTGTGATTACTTTCTTGCTTCATTTGCATAGATTAAGCATAAAAAATGCACACATATTTACATAAATAGTGTAAATAATACATATGTATATGGTGGTAAGTATTTCCTAAAAAGGAAAGATGAAACAGGAACAGTCATGCGAAAACCCAGGTCAATATGTGCTGGAAGTGCTGGTTTCAGTATACTGCTTTGCTTTTTCCTTGGCTACATAGACACTTTCAAATTATAATTCACATGAAACATATATGTATCTACTGAGAAACCCCGGTTGGCATCAAACTATATATTTTCGCGGCGACAGCAAAACAGAAACTGAGACAAACAAGTCTGGGCATGTCATAGGGCACACTTTTCTTTCTCTACCTAGCGAAGTGATCAACATAATGGTCGGCATACTAGCCGATTCAAACGATTCAATAAGTGGGACTGTGTGCATTGTTCAGTTGGCGCTCTTCGTATGTGAAACACACATGTGCTCAGAGAGCGCTCAGAATTCTTAAAGGGTGGCTCACTAGCACGATTGAGAGAATACAAAGGTTGCGCCGATCTCGGACCGCTATTCTTCTCTTAACGAATTTGACAGAATCGTTGTTTGCATGACGTCGCACTGGTGCAACATGTTTACGTTTTCCTTGCAACATTTTTCTTCTTCTTCCATTCTTGCTCACGTTTTGGCATTTCTCTCTCGCAATTGCACCAGTGTGACGTCACACAAAAGTTATTCTCAAAAATCCTCTCTGATCGGCGCAATCTTGTATTCTATCATTCTTGGCTCACTAGCATGAATATGTTCTGCTCTCAAACTGCCTCAACTAAGATTTGGTAACTATGACTAAACCATTTGTTGAAAGAAAGCTGACCTGCATTAGCAGAGCTTAATAACATCCTTTTATGAACCATACGTTAAGTTGAATGAAATTTGTAGAAATATGCTTCAAACAAATATTTATTAGTAGTCAACTAAATTAACGGTTTGGTACAACCTAGATGAATATTAGAAGCTTTAATATATTTAGTTATAAATACCAACCCATGGTAATAGTTCCCAATCCTTGGTAGCAGCAAAAAGCTTTGATTTTGTCACCAGAAAGGTGTGTGAATCACAAAAGCGCGAGTTTCAGAGACCTATCAATTCCTTATTTGACTTTCAAGGAACGAAAAGAAGCGGAAACTGAATATTTAAATCTTTTAACTTTCCCATGGAATAACTTTTCTCAGAACCATTCCATCCGACTCTGAAGAATTTTGGATAATTCCTTACGGAGTGAAAACGGCAACAGGCAATAAAATGTTTGGAAATATAAGTAAATTCATATTATTATCCTTGCCGCACTTAAATGCTTTGTTGAGCGCGTTTTTTCCGTAATGAATTCAATAAAAATTAAGATTAAGAAATAGGATGAGATTGGAAAGCCTTATTTCAATAGTTCGAATAAAGTGTTATATGTAGGCTAATAATTTCTGCTGCAAAACGTTTCCAATATCAAACAGTAAGTATGTTATCGAGGTTGAATAGCTCAATATATGACAACAACAGAAATGTAAATCATTCAGATTGTGGAAATAGCTGATCTCGCCTTATTATAGGTTTTTATTTAGTTTTTAGCGCCGAGCTCTTAAAAGCGGACTGTGCGATTAATCAATTAACATGAGTTATAATAAATTTAATAGTTGCGAAGCCCTATGTGTATTTTTAAAGAAAATTGTTTGTACACCACTATTATATAAGTCACTTGTGTTATTTATTATTACCTCTCTGAAGTTGGCAGGACAACTTTTTCTCAAAGCAAACTAACTATCTGATAATTTTCCGTAAATTATCCGTTGTTTATCCGTGAAAAGAATAATTTTTCCAGGGACATATTTTAAAAAATATCTGAAAACCAATTAAGGAAACCAGCTAAACCTAAGCTAAGTATTATAATTTAAATTGTTCAAAACGCGCATGAGTTGAATATATATTTTTTTTAACTGAATTGAATAGTAATTTTTTTAAACCTGTATGGATAAAAGTTTCCAACTTGTTCAATATAAAACGTACATCGACTTCCATGAAAATCTCAAGTCTTTTATTTAGTTTTGTTTTTAGCTCCTTAGTCTAGCATTACTGGCGGCCCTGTTGATGTCAAACAAGCTTGAGCAGAGAGTAGGCAGGTGGCCTAAGCGGCGACATAACGGTTCCTTGGAGAAGAGACTGCGTTTATTTTTACGCCATGTGACGCCATGCGCGAGAGAGAGAGGAAATGTTTGCGTCTCTCATAGACAAGCCTGAGTAGGAGGGAGTTAGCAAGTGCTTAAAGAGCGCAAACATTAGCTGTCGGAGTTGACGACATGACGGTACGTTTACAAATATATGTACATACATATGCGCTTGGAGAAGAGACAGCGTTTAATTCTTCCTCATATGACGCAATGCGCGAGAGAGATAGTTTTTGCGTCGCTGATCAGGACTGCCAATTCGGATGAAAGCGTGCCATTGTTGTGTTCGACCGAATGTTCGATTTCGGTTTCGCTTTGACGGTTAACCGACAATATTTTCATGTTCGTGTAAATGTTGGTTCCACTGAAGTTAGCAGGGCACGTGATATTTTTTAAAATGTGTCCGCGGCAAGATAATTCTTTTCACGGATAAACAACGGATAAATTACGGCAAATTATCAGATAGTTAGTTTGGGTTTAGCTGGTTTCCTTAATTGGTTTTCAGAANTCCAGGGACATATTTTAAAAAATATCTGAAAACCAATTAAGGAAACCAGCTAAACCTAAGCTAAGTATTATAATTTAAATTGTTCAAAACGCGCATGAGTTGAATATATATTTTTTTTAACTGAATTGAATAGTAATTTTTTTAAACCTGTATGGATAAAAGTTTCCAACTTGTTCAATATAAAACGTACATCGACTTCCATGAAAATCTCAAGTCTTTTATTTAGTTTTGTTTTTAGCTCCTTAGTCTAGCATTACTGGCGGCCCTGTTGATGTCAAACAAGCTTGAGCAGAGAGTAGGCAGGTGGCCTAAGCGGCGACATAACGGTTCCTTGGAGAAGAGACTGCGTTTATTTTTACGCCATGTGACGCCATGCGCGAGAGAGAGAGGAAATGTTTGCGTCTCTCATAGACAAGCCTGAGTAGGAGGGAGTTAGCAAGTGCTTAAAGAGCGCAAACATTAGCTGTCGGAGTTGACGACATGACGGTACGTTTACAAATATATGTACATACATATGCGCTTGGAGAAGAGACAGCGTTTAATTCTTCCTCATATGACGCAATGCGCGAGAGAGATAGTTTTTGCGTCGCTGATCAGGACTGCCAATTCGGATGAAAGCGTGCCATTGTTGTGTTCGACCGAATGTTCGATTTCGGTTTCGCTTTGACGGTTAACCGACAATATTTTCATGTTCGTGTAAATGTTGGTTCCACTGAAGTTAGCAGGGCACGTGATATTTTTTAAAATGTGTCCGCGGCAAGATAATTCTTTTCACGGATAAACAACGGATAAATTACGGCAAATTATCAGATAGTTAGTTTGGGTTTAGCTGGTTTCCTTAATTGGTTTTCAGAAGGTGCCCTGCTAACTTCCACGGAAGTTAGCAGGGCACGCGTATTTTTTAAAATATGTCCGCGGAAAAATTATTCTTTTCACGGATAATTTACGGATAATTAACGGCAAATTATCCGATAGGAATTCTTGCTTTGAGAAAAAGTTGTCCTGCCAACTTCAGAGAGGTTTATTATTACCCTCTGAAGGTATTATATTCGTTTTTGGTTTTAAAACCTATATTATAACAAGATCTCATTTTTAAAATAAAAGATTTGTTAATCGATTTCATGCATTTTTAAAAAATAAAAATAATTGGCGATTTTTGGCGATTTTTTTCCAGAGCTTGGAGACCAAAAACAAAACTAAAATTTGGGATCCAGTATATTTAATGCGAATCGTAAAATAGAACGAAGTGTATGGCTTACTTGGCGAAACATAAATTTAAGTTTGTTATCACTTTATCTCGTGAGTGTAAATTTCTTATGAACTCAAAAATTGAAAATTGCATTTTTTTTAATTAGAAGCAATGTCAATCTCTTTTATGCCACATAGGGCAAATTTTTCAGTGCCTGTTTAAACTGAGATCATGAAAACTGCGAGCATATTTTAGCTGGCTAACATTTGATTGGCTAAACTTGGCTTACAACAGCTAGCTCCCGCGTTTAAACTAAGTTTAAACTACGGACAGATTTAACCGTGCACTGAAAAACAGCCCTAACTAAATAAACAGCTAGCGAGTTTGGAAATAACGCATATGTTTCAGTTGATAAACAAGTTTACTGATTTCCCGCGACTAGGGACACGAATTTCGATACAATACGATACCATATCGATACTTTTGGCATTCGATACCGATATTTTCTACTCGATAGTTTTAAAACGATATTTTTTGGAATCGAGTACCAGAACCCTAGTATCGTATCGAATGTCATAAACTCACATTACAAGGCTAATGTTATTAACAATTCTTCCCGATATAAATTGGACTTTTAAGAGCAGAAATGTGTAATATAGTTAGGATCAGGGACGTGAACCGGATGAAAAATTTGTTTGGTTCGGTTCAGCGGTTCGAACCGTTTTTGCACTTTTGGATTGGTTTGTCAAAGCGGTTTTTTTGGTCTTTGAACCGGAGTTTCGGTTCGGTTCAACGGTTCGAAAAACAAAACAAGTTTAAGTGTCAAGTGTCAAGTGCAACAACGCGCACGGTTAAGAGTCAAGTGTCTGTCAAATGAGATGGGTTGCCTTTACATTTGATATTGTCACATGGTAAACAAACATGATGGGTATTACCATGTTTACCAAAAAGAAAAAAAGTGGGTACATTTATCTATTGAAAATTGGTTGAAACGAACCTTTCAATCTTTATAGAAAGTGGTTCGGTTTTCGGTTCGGATCAAACATTTGTGGAAAATTTCGGTTCGGTTAATGGTTCAGTTAATTAATAGAAAATAGCGGTTTTCCGGTTCAAAACCGGTTCGGTTCAAAACCGGTTCACGTCCCTGGTTAGGATTTCATGTGGTGGAATTTGAACCCGCGAACTCGGTGTTTTAAGCCAACACCTCAATCTCTACGTGTTGTTACACAATATGTTAGTGTTAGACCGAGATTTTCCTCCGATTTGTCAAGTGCGCCTTAAGTTCTGAACACATTAAAAACGACGAGCTTCCAATTTGTTATCTTTATTGTCTAAACGTTTTGTCGAAGGCGACATGATTTTTTTGAATGCGTCGGCGACATCATGAATTTGTACGAGTTTGACATAAAAGAAGAGGAAGAACCTTATCTGTCGCTGGAAAGATAGAAATAGATCTAATCTGGCCACAACCACAGTCGTCGCGTAGCCCGGTCGTCGCCAAAATAATTATCTACATAAGAGTACGTGTTAAAATAATTTGACAACTATGGTCCATAGCTCGTCGTTTTCATTGTGTTCGGGCTATTAATGTTGTGGCACAAAAGGGGTCCCTACAGTTTTATGTCGACTTTGAACGGCGATTTTGTTTTAATGGGGAGTTGTTTTTTATTTTCAAGTTTTGAGCACTTCTAATCATTACACCACAGCGGCCTATATACAAGACCTATATTCATATAAATTTTTTGGATTTTGGTATCGATATTTGGAATATCGAGTATTTTCATTCCGATATTAATGGGTACCCGATATTTTTAAAGCGATACTTTAAATGAGTACCATATCGATACTTTCTGTTCGATATCGTGTCCCTACCTGCGACTTAAAATTTTTGTGTCTTATTTTTCGCACAAATAAAACAACAACAAAACAATGTTAAGTTTTTGCATCTTGATTTTTTTGCTTTCAAAAATATTAGGTATACGACACATACACATATCTAATAGCACACTTTTTGCAATAGAAAAAGTTACTGAATCCCCATGACATTTTGGTATTCATTTAGCGTTACGAGAGTCCAGAGTGTTCGTAATTCGTTGTATTAAATTTATCTAACAAAATAATAATAATAAAAGATTGGTGTTTACACAATATGTTAGCGTTTGGCCGAGCTTCTCCGCCGATTTGTAGCGTCCGCCTTGGTGTTGTCACTCACAGTAGAGGGACCTACAGTTTTACGCGGACTCCGAGCGGCGATTGCATTTTTATGGGAAGCTTTTCTTCGTGGCAGAATACACTCGGAGGTTTGCCTTTGCCTCCCGAGGGCGACCGCTATTAGAATACACTTTTTATACCCGAGCGCACTTCTGCACAAGGATATTATAACTTTGTTCACATAACGGTTGTTTGTAACAGGCAAAACGAATTGAGATAGATATAGACAAATGCATACATAAATGATCAGAATGAAAAGAGAAATCGATTAAGCGGTGACTGTCTGTCCGTCCGTCCGATAACTCGAGTAAAAATCAACGAAATTTGGTACGTGTACTTCTTTCGGGCGTAGGACGGATGGCATTGAAAATGGGCTAAATCGGACAATAACCACGCCTTCCTCCCATATAACGGTAATTTTCAGAAATACGAAAACTGCGATATTTTAGTAACTACTGAAGATTATTTACTCAAAATGGGTATTTACAATAATTTTTAGACGAAAAGTAAGAATATTATAAAGTTTTGGACAATAGGCGTAGCCACGCCTACTTATAGTTGCATGTGTATATCTCGGTAACCGCTGCACCAATTTCTTCCAAACTTGGCACAGTTGTTAGCCTTGGTACAGCATACCAAATGGCCGAAACTTTTTAAAAGCGGGCAATAACCACGCCCACATGCCATATAACGGTAATTTAGGGAAATACGAAATCTTCGATAAATCAGTAAATATTAAAGCTAATTTATTCAAAATTGATGTTTGCAACAATTCTTTACCAAAAAATACGTTTATGATAAAATTTTGGAAAATGGGCGTGGCACCGCTCACTTATGATCACATATATAGATCTCGGTAACCGTTCCACCAATTTGTACCAAACTCGGTATGGTTATTGTGCTTGCCAAATAAGAGTAAATCGTTAAAAGTTATTGAGAAGTTATTGAAATTAAAAATTGAGGCCGCTTCTTATATAACGGTAAATTTCAGAAATGCTTTAAACTTCAATATTTCGAAATTTAAGGACGCTAAATTACTCAAAATTGATCCACCCCGGCTTACCATGTTGCGGTAGCTTTCGGAGAGGTGAAAATCACATATTTAATACTTGCGTCGGGTATTTAGTGTTCGGCTCCGCCCGAACTTAGATTTTCTTACGTGTTTTAAATTTTATTTTTTGATATTGCTCGGAGACTGGGCTTGACCCGAGGTCCTGCGGAATGGTAGCGCGTGTTGCTAAACACTACACCACACCGGCCGCCCTAATGAATAAAAACAAAAAAAATAATAGCATGCAACACTTAGCACATGCCACGCGACCAAGATGCAACAGTAACGGGTGACAAGAATCAACAACCAGCAATGAACAATTTATCTACAATCAACATACGAGTGCGGCAGCTACCAGATCATTACATGTCAGGTCGTGTTACCGTTGAAACACAATACCGGCGAACGGCGAGCCCAGCTAATTCGCTTACTGAAAGACATATAGATACGGTGACCATCCGTTCTGTTTTTTGCAGGACCGTACTGTTTTTCAAAGGTAGGTCCTGCGTAGTTTTCCAAACCTGAAAAACCTCAAAATGTACTGCTTTTTTACAAGTGTCCTGCATTTGTCCCGCATTTTATCCGTTATTTTAAAATTATCGGACAATGGATGGAGTTTTTCAAAAAAAGTGTTTCTTGGTACTTTTCGTAGCTTTTCTTCAATATCTCATGAAAAAATCTCCCAATCAACGTAAGCGACTTACATCTCGACGGGTATTGATGTGCCTCTTACCAAAATATATAACTTGTGGCGACTTCAAGGAAAATTATTAGTGCTACAGGCGACCATTTGCATTTTGTCGTCAAACTCGAAAAAAGTGAGATTTTCAATCAAATACGCAGTTTTATTTGATTATTTTTTTCATTAGTTTAAAAATTCGATAAAAAAGATATATCATTACAGTAAATTTTGAGCCTAAGATAATGAATATCGGATTAGAAATGTAAATGCAACGAAGTGCAATCTGCACAAATTATAACCTTTGTAAAGGGCACATAAATACCTTTGTAACTCGTCGTTTACGTCGATTCATGACGTCGATTTTTGACAAATAACTGCGAAAAGCACAAAAAACAAAAAAGGGTATTGTTTTCGTTTTTAACGACTCAAAATTTGCCTATACAATAATCTTTTAAAGATTTTCACTTTTAGTGTAAGCTATTGTAATTATAATATGTTTACTATACTTTTATAAATATTCATGTAAAAAAAGATTAATATCGATGAAGAAAACGTGATTCGTTTTTAAAGTTTAAAATTTATTAAGAATTTAGAATCATAAATACTCTTGATATTTTTATACTACGTAAATATATGTAGGCATATTTTTTAAAAATTGTCCTTCATTTTGAATCCATATTTATGGTCACCGTACATATAGAGCGTTATTTAATTCAGAAGGCTGTCAACTGATAAGGTGACCATATTTCAAGAAGTAAGGAATAGGGAAATACCAGCAAGAATAAATTCAAAATATATATGTAAATAGTCTTTAAATGTGTTTCCTATTAAACTTACGTTTACTATTAAACTTACTTTTAACGAAATTAGTCTCTGGAAGAAATATATAAGGTATTTTGTTGTACTTTTTAACAAAAATTACGATAAGTTTTAAAGTATGGTCACCATGGTCTTTTATTGCCGTTGCTGCTGACCGCGGCGATAGAAATAAGTATATCGTCGCGAACAGCCGTCGAACGAACTTCGTCGTTTGCTTTGTTGTGCGCGTTCTCATATATATATAAGTTTGTTTTAATTTTTACAGCGAATATTCGCAGCCAAAAATTCGTCGGTCGCCGTTCGCCGGTATTGAGTTTCAACGGTTGCCCGAGCGCTATCTATAGCTGGATAATATGATAATTGACAAAATTACAAAGACTAATATCAAAAACTACTGGTGACATTACAGGTTGGCCAATATGAAATGAAATGTTTGGTTCAAATAGTAAGCGGTGTTTAAAGAACGATCTTGTCATGATGCTAGGTTCTTCAAGAAAAGATGAAAGTCAGGATGATACACTCGACATTAGCGACCCCGATCCTATTCTAAAATAGGAATTATTCTTATACCGCAATAAAAAAGAATAAATATAACTGATAGTCCTCTCAACTGATGCAGCCTCAATCGGATCGAATTTATAATACCAAGTTTTGCACGCAAACTTTGCAGGCAGCAACATTTTTTAAATGAAATATAATACCCCAATTTTTGAATTCTTTAAATAAATTAAACATTATTAAAAATTACTAACTTTTCCATTTTTTCAGCTATCTAAATTGTTTCTTAAAAAGACTCGACCGCATTCGCAACATCCCTCGTAATAACATATATCCGCCGTACCGTAATCAACTACAATCAATAACAGCAATAATCAATGGAAGTACCTTCAATCAACAAGCAACAAATAAATAACCAGCATTTCTTTCAGTGATTAGCAGTGTATACAGAATTTAAAAACGACATAGTCAATAGCTAGCTCCGGGAAAAAAGTATTTTGTTTGCTTAATTTGTTACATTAATCAAGCTTGGCTCGAAACTAAACTCTATCTCAATTCTTGGGTACTAAAAAATTCATCTTAGGCTACTCCATTAGCTTTGCAGCATTGCATTCGGTCATCCATTACCCATGCATCAGCCTAAACTACTACTTACAAGAATTGTTTCTAAACCTAAATTTTGTGTGTAAACTTTTTTCTCGGTCCAGCGATTTTCATCACAAACACTGATTATTATAGTTGTTAAATCAATATTGACCTAATATCTGCATACATTAATCTGTACCAGTTGAACAAGGAAATTTTAAAAAATGGTTGTGTGTGTCGGTGCAACCAAAAATGTATTTTTCAAAAGCAAAAAAGAAAAAACGTAAAGTGCAAGTATTTAATACTCAACAATGCATATATAATCAGCGACAACAACTACTATATAAAAACTTTGTAAGTAAATTATTAAATCTACTAAATGCTTTCTTATATATGTATATACACTGGCAATCAAAAGTGAGTGCATGGTGTTTTTTGTTTAATATTTGCAATGTTTTTCAAGTTAAAATATTTTTGTTATTTTTTTATAAAAATATGGTTCATGCTTTAATTAAAACCACATAAGTCAAACTTTCAAACTTTATACAGAACATAGAAAAATTAACGAATTTTCGTCTAAACTTTAACCTGTTTAATCTGAATTTTTAGAAAAATGTTGAATACGCAGATAGATCGGTTTTTTAATTCTAATGGAACAACATCAAGTTTTAAGCGGCTAAAAAATCGGGTTGAGTTTTAATGATTTTTTATTGCTGACGGCTTTTTGCACTTTTTACCATATAAAAAGGGAATTTCTTGTAGAATAAAATGCGTATGACCGTTTGCAAACAAATAAAAAAAAAAATTAACGCTATATTTTACAAATTGCACTTATATATGTATAAAACCGCAAAACCCGTCGAAAAAAAAATTCACTAAAAATCAACTCGATTTTTTAGCCGCTTAAAACTTGATGTTGTTTCACTAGAATTAAAAATGTAGACGAAAATTCGTTGAATTTTTGTGAGTTCTGTATAAAGATTGACTTATGTGGTTTTAATTAAAGCATGAACCATATTTTTATAAAAAACTACAAAAAAATTTTTACCTAAAAACATTGCAAATATTAAACAAAAACAGCATGCACTCACTTTTGATTGCCAGTGTATATACAGTGGCGGTCAAAAATGGATGAATGGGGTTTCGTTTTTAATATTTATAATATTTTTCAAGCTAATATGGTTCATGCTTTAGCAGAAACTATATAAAACACACTTTGAAACTCTATGCAGAACTTAGAAAAATCCACAAATTTGTATTTAAATTTCGAGCTTTTTAACCAGAATTATTAGAAATTTTTTGGGTATGCAGTTAACAGGCTTATAAAGTTCTAGTAATACAAGTGCAAGTTTTGAGCAGCTAAAAAATCGCATTGATTTTAATAATTTGTTTTTGTTGACGGCGTTTTGCACTTTTTCCATATAAACATGAATTTCTTGTGGAAGTATATGCGCAAGACCGTTTGCGAAAAAAATAAAAAGTCAACACCAGGTTTCCTAAATTTCGAAATTTATATGTGAATAGCTCAGTGAGAGGGGAGACCAGTATGTTTGCATGTATGTATTTATATAAAAAAAATATTTATTGGTGGGTGGGCACTGTGGCCAGTGGTAACTATAGGTGAGTACCACCTTTGCATGATTGTAAGTCAAGCAGAGTCCGCAAAAAACTCCGGAACAGTGTCCGGAAGATGCATTAGACTAGGCCGAGCATACTTTGAACTACCATCAAATTATAACTTAAGAAAGTTTTATTACATGGCAGTTGAGAAGTGCATGTGCAAAAATTTCATTAATTTAATGAAGGAAATGTTTGCACATGCAGCAGTACATAGAATGCATTTAGCGCCTGGTGTTAGCAGTCGCGCCTAAACAATATGAAAAAACCCGTAAAGGCCGTCAGTAAAAAAAAAATTATTAAAAATCATTGCAATTTTTTAGCCGCTCTTGCACTTGCTTTACCAAAATTTCATAAGCCTATTAACTGCATACCTAAAAGATTTCTAGAAACTCTGGTTAAAAAGCTGGAAATTTAGATATTGTTGAATTTTTTTAAATTCTGTATTAAGTTTGAAAGTATTTTTTATATAGTTTTTGTTAAAGCATGAACTATATTTTTATGAAAAAATATCAAAAAAATTTCAACTTGAAAAACATTGTAAATATTAAAAGCGAAACCCCATTCATCAATTTTTGAATGCCACTGTATATATATATGTGTTTTAACTGATAACTTTTGACTTTGTAGACCGATTTAAATTATTCCTTTTTTATTGGAAATGTGTAGTCTCGAAGTTGATCCGTAATGAACTTGGTCCAGTTCTGATGATTGCATCATTGACAAAATAACGAAACACTTTGATTTCAATTATGACCATATAAGCAATAGAGCGCTTCATTTTTGGCCACATTAACGGATTGAAGTCGGTTTAATTTTTTCAGTTGTTAATTGGAAAAGTTCGGCGATCTCAGCAAAATCGGCATTTTATTAGCGAAAAATTTTCTATTGTTAAGCTGTTACAGGTTGTCATTATAAATTAAAAATTTAAGATTTTTCGCCACCATGACCATACGAGGCTTTCGTAGTCGGATGGTTACAGTTATGTACAAGGTCCTGTTCCTGCTCCGAGCGATAACCAAAAACCATATTCCAGAGTTTCCTAAGAAAATAGTGCGGCAATATGACTCTCGACACTGAAACATTGTCTTAGTTCCCCAGAGAGCGTCGATCGTAAGCGCCAAGTGCTAGCGACATGTTACTGCCGTTATATTGTCCCACCGCTTTCTTAGGAAACCATAGCTTAAGCTAATGTGGGAATTTTCGAGAATTTGAAGGCCTAAATTTAAAATTATAATTTATTTTCTGTTTACAAATATCAGTGAAATTTTACCTTGATATTTAAAGAATGCAAGCAATTCGGCCGCGGTGGTGTAGTGGTAAGCAGTGCGCGCTTCCACTCCACAATGCCTTGGTTCAAACCCTGGTCAAAGCAACATCGCAAAAATATAGAAAAAAAGTTTTTTCTTAACAGCGGTCGTCCCTCGGCAGGCAATGGCAAACCCCTGAGTGTATTTCTGCCATGAAAAACAGCTTCTCATAAAAATACAATCGCCGTTCGGTGTCGGCGTAAAACTGTAGGTCCCTCCGCTTTGTGTGACAACATCAAGGCGCACGCCACAAATCGGAGGAGAAGCTCGGCCAAACACTAACATATGTGTAAGCGCCAATCTATTATTATTATTAAGCAATTCTGCATTCTAATTTTTTAAGTTCTACATTTTTGTAGTAAAAAAATGACAAGATGCAATAAAATAAAAAAAAATTGCTTAAAATTTGTGAATGAAATATGTGTGTACATATGTATGTGAGACATTCTTTTTCATATCGGACATCAAATTTGGTGTCACACCCTCGATTGGGTTAAAATTTTGTGAAATAAGCTAACACGTATTCGAGGATTTTTTTATTTTTTTCTTCTGAGATATGATCTCCAAATTTTGAATTTTTCGTACTCTCTTTTTGGTTGTTGTTTCCGACATGTACTTCTTCAAATCGCTATATTTCCGGTTCTGCTCATCGTAGAGACTTCACTTTACGTGATTTTAAAGCTACAGAAACGGCCTTAATATTTCTATATATAAGATTCTCATTATGACATATGCGAGCAGTGGAATCACATTTCCCGCTCATTAAGTACCGCCGTCGAAGAAGTAGTCGGATTTCAGCGAGCCCGAAAGAACCACTGGTACGATGAGGAGTGTCAGGAAGCTGCAGAGAAAAAGATGCCATCTACAGGGCCACGCTGCGATCGGGCGCAACGCGCGCTATGTGGGACCGCTATAGGGATCTGAAGAGGGAAGCTAGACGTATTTGCCGCAATAAGAAGAGAGAGGCCGAAATACGTGAGTGCGAAGAGCTTGAAATGCTGGCCGACTGGAAGAATGCCCGAAAATTTTACCAAAGAGTTAGGCGACTTACGGAAGGTTTCAAGACCAGGGCGTACTTCTGTAAGAACAACAATGGCGACCTTGTAACCGATGTTCAGAACGTACTTAAATTATGGAGGGTACACTTTTCCACTATACTGAAGTGTAGCAGCACCGAAAGTTGTGGAGAAGAAGAACCCGAGCTCCCAGTTGATGATGACGGAGTCGATGTTCGTCCGCCTGACCATGACGAGGTACGAATAGCAATAACGCGGCTGAAAAACAACAAAGCGGCTGGAGCTGATAGCCTGTCATCTGAGCTATTCAAGTACGGTGGCGAGGAGTTGATAAGGTGCATGCATCAACTCTTCTGCAGAATATGGTCAGATGAACGAATGCCCGAAGACTGGAATTTAAGTATGCTTTGCCCAATCCACAAGAAAGGCGACCCCGCCATTCGCGCCAACTACCGCGGGATCAGCCTTCTAAGCATAGGTTACAAGATCTTATCGAGCGTATTGTGTGAAAGACTGAAGCCCACCGTCAATGAACTGATTGGGCCTTATCAGTGTGGCTTTAAGAATGGAAAATCCACCATAGACCAGGTATTCACAATACCCAAAATCTTGGAAAACACCCGCGAGAAAAGAATCGACACTCACCACCTATTTGTAGACTTTAAAGCCGCTTTCTAAAAGGAGTTGCCTATACGCCGCTATGTCTGAATTTGGCATCGCCGCAAAACTGATACGGCTGTGTAAAATGACGTTGAGCAATACCACCAGCTCCGTCAGAATTGGGAAAGACCTCTCCGAGCCATTCGCCACCAAACGGGGCTTCAGACAGGGCGACTCTCTTTCATGTGACTTCTTTAATCTGATGTTGGAGAAGATAATAAGAGCTGCAGAACTGAACCGCTCAGGAACAATTTACTACAAGAGCGTACAATTGCTGGCTTATGCCAATGACATCGATATCATCGGTCTGCGAAGTCTGTTCTGCCTTTTTCAAGTTGGATAAGGAAGCAAAGCGAATGGGTCCGGTGATAAACGAGGACAAGACGAAGTATCTGCTGTCAACAAACAAACAGTCAGCACATTCGCGCCTTGGTAACCACGTCACTGTTGACAGTTATAATTTCGAGAAAGTACTTGGGAACCAGCATTAACAANTCTGTAAGAACAACAATGGCGACCTTGTAACCGATGTTCAGAACGTACTTAAATTATGGAGGGTACACTTTTCCACTATACTGAAGTGTAGCAGCACCGAAAGTTGTGGAGAAGAAGAACCCGAGCTCCCAGTTGATGATGACGGAGTCGATGTTCGTCCGCCTGACCATGACGAGGTACGAATAGCAATAACGCGGCTGAAAAACAACAAAGCGGCTGGAGCTGATAGCCTGTCATCTGAGCTATTCAAGTACGGTGGCGAGGAGTTGATAAGGTGCATGCATCAACTCTTCTGCAGAATATGGTCAGATGAACGAATGCCCGAAGACTGGAATTTAAGTATGCTTTGCCCAATCCACAAGAAAGGCGACCCCGCCATTCGCGCCAACTACCGCGGGATCAGCCTTCTAAGCATAGGTTACAAGATCTTATCGAGCGTATTGTGTGAAAGACTGAAGCCCACCGTCAATGAACTGATTGGGCCTTATCAGTGTGGCTTTAAGAATGGAAAATCCACCATAGACCAGGTATTCACAATACCCAAAATCTTGGAAAACACCCGCGAGAAAAGAATCGACACTCACCACCTATTTGTAGACTTTAAAGCCGCTTTCTAAAAGGAGTTGCCTATACGCCGCTATGTCTGAATTTGGCATCGCCGCAAAACTGATACGGCTGTGTAAAATGACGTTGAGCAATACCACCAGCTCCGTCAGAATTGGGAAAGACCTCTCCGAGCCATTCGCCACCAAACGGGGCTTCAGACAGGGCGACTCTCTTTCATGTGACTTCTTTAATCTGATGTTGGAGAAGATAATAAGAGCTGCAGAACTGAACCGCTCAGGAACAATTTACTACAAGAGCGTACAATTGCTGGCTTATGCCAATGACATCGATATCATCGGTCTGCGAAGTCTGTTCTGCCTTTTTCAAGTTGGATAAGGAAGCAAAGCGAATGGGTCCGGTGATAAACGAGGACAAGACGAAGTATCTGCTGTCAACAAACAAACAGTCAGCACATTCGCGCCTTGGTAACCACGTCACTGTTGACAGTTATAATTTCGAGAAAGTACTTGGGAACCAGCATTAACAACGATAATAATGCCAGCATGGAAGCAGAATCACTCTTGCCAATAAGTGCTACTTTGGACTGAGTAGGCAATTCAGGAGTAAAGTCCTCTCTCTACGTTCGAAAACCACACTCTATAAGTCACTCATCATGCCGGTGCTGGTATATGGTGCAGAAGCATGGACAATGACAACATCCGATGAGGCNAATGCCCGAAGACTGGAATTTAAGTATGCTTTGCCCAATCCACAAGAAAGGCGACCCCGCCATTCGCGCCAACTACCGCGGGATCAGCCTTCTAAGCATAGGTTACAAGATCTTATCGAGCGTATTGTGTGAAAGACTGAAGCCCACCGTCAATGAACTGATTGGGCCTTATCAGTGAGGCTTTAAGAATGGAAAATCCACCATAGACCAGGTATTCACAATACCCAAAATCTTGGAAAACACCCGCGAGAAAAGAATCGACACTCACCACCTATTTGTAGACTTTAAAGCCGCTTTCTAAAAGGAGTTGCCTATACGCCGCTATGTCTGAATTTGGCATCGCCGCAAAACTGATACGGCTGTGTAAAATGACGTTGAGCAATACCACCAGCTCCGTCAGAATTGGGAAAGACCTCTCCGAGCCATTCGCCACCAAACGGGGCTTCAGACAGGGCGACTCTCTTTCATGTGACTTCTTTAATCTGATGTTGGAGAAGATAATAAGAGCTGCAGAACTGAACCGCTCAGGAACAATTTACTACAAGAGCGTACAATTGCTGGCTTATGCCAATGACATCGATATCATCGGTCTGCGAAGTCTGTTCTGCCTTTTTCAAGTTGGATAAGGAAGCAAAGCGAATGGGTCCGGTGATAAACGAGGACAAGACGAAGTATCTGCTGTCAACAAACAAACAGTCAGCACATTCGCGCCTTGGTAACCACGTCACTGTTGACAGTTATAATTTCGAGAAAGTACTTGGGAACCAGCATTAACAACGATAATAATGCCAGCATGGAAGCAGAATCACTCTTGCCAATAAGTGCTACTTTGGACTGAGTAGGCAATTCAGGAGTAAAGTCCTCTCTCTACGTTCGAAAACCACACTCTATAAGTCACTCATCATGCCGGTGCTGGTATATGGTGCAGAAGCATGGACAATGACAACATCCGATGAGGCGGCTCTTGGAGTATTCGAGAGAAAGATTTTGCGGAAGATCTACGGGCGTTTACGCGTTGGCGACGGCGAGTACCGCATACGATGGAACGAAGAGCTGTATGAGCTTTACAACGACATGGACATAGTGCAGCGAATTAAAATACAGCGGCTCCGCTGGCTTGGTCATGTCGTTCGAATAAACAACGACGCTCCAGCTCTGAAAGTATTCAACTCGGAACCCGCTGGTGGTAGCAGAGGAACAGGAAGGAAAGGAAAGGAAAGACCAGGTGGACTGGCGTGCTTTATTGAACTCGGCCAAAATCGCTTAGGCGGTTACAGCGCCAAATAATAAGAAGAAGAAGAAGATTGTCATTATTGTGCTAAAGCTATGGTAGTTATAAACAGTTGTACTTTTTGAAGTTGGGATAAATTAGGAATTTAACATCATACAATCATAGCCCTTGTTTAATTCTCTATAAAAACCATGTTTAAAAAAATTGGGGGTTTTCAAGAACTATTTTTAGAATATTTTTTTTGTGAACATATTTTCGGGAATTATCCCACCAGAGCTACGATCTAGTGTTGCTATGCAGATCTAGTGTTGCTTCGATACCGCGATGTGATTCCTGTACTTTTTAAAAATATCGAAGTAAAGTACCGATGCTACAAATGTATCGGTGAGAAGTACACGATACTTACTCGTATCGAACTATTTATAACATTCCGTAGAAATGATTATATAAATTCAAAAAGCATCTGCATGTTTATGCGTATTTATATATATTTATTAAAAAAGTTTGATAAGCTTAATAACAACGTTGCATTTTTGCCGCCGCTGCAATGCTATGTCATGGGATGAAAAAAGAAACAACTCGAGTAATTTTCGACCAAACTTTACCAAATGAGTAGCCACAAATTTGATCGAATACTTTCGGCCAAAACCTACCGAAAGAGTGCCCGTAAATCTTGCAAAACCTGAAAATTTGACTTGTACGGAAACGCAGCATTGGCATTGTCTTCATTTCTTTAACCAACTTCACTATTTAATGCTGATTTTCCGAAGCGTTACCGCCATGTTATTTTATTTGATTCATACAAGTTAAGGTAGGATAGAACCATATATGTAATACTTCTATATTGGCAGTAAGCTAATTTCTCAATGTGTAAGCATTCCGAAATCAAAGCGAGACAGTCTAGTACCGTTTTTGCCAATTTATTGTGTACTTGAGTGCCGTTTTTGTATATGTGTTGTGTACATGTTTATTTATACGTACGTGTTTATTGATATATCTGTACTGTAGTGTTTTCGGACGGTACTAGCTCTTACTGCCAATATAGGAGTATTACATATATGGATAGAACTTAAAGTATAAAAGTGTGGCCAAAAGCACTATAGCATAATTCATATATTGTCACAAGTTAACTTCTAACTAGGTGGAAAAGCCAGTTAATACTTTGACCGCGTACTCGATACCCACCTAAATACTTTCGGGAAGGATTCGAGTGCAAAAAGTAAGTATTTACTCATAGTTACTTGTATTATATATATACTGTAACACAGTGTAATCAATAGGACAACGTTCACACGGCAAATGGCCAATGCGACTCAAGCGAGAATGTGATGTGAAATATCAGATCATGGAAAATTTGCTTTTAACGTTAAAACTCATGGGAAATGACGAAACTTTTTCACTCCAATCGAAGTGTATTGCACTCTTTTTTTGAGCCGAACATAACGTCATTCCCTCTCTTGCAAAAACACTCAGATTTTCAGAATATCAGAATTAAATATTTACTATGAAAGGAAAATGAATGACCATATATCGTCACTAGACACGAATAAAGGCGCGAGCTCAAAAGTTGAACGCGAAAAAGACGCATACAAAATTTCAACGAAGAAAGACTCTTAACATAGTCGTCGGCGAAGTAACTGCCATCCCTAAATTGGCGCGTCAAGCGTCAAGCAACTGTCAAAAATCCTCATGCCCATACAATTTGTATGAATCATTCCACAATAACGCGGCGCTAACGCCGAGCAAATGGAATTTTAATTTTTGACAGGGCGTCACGTGTTGAAGTTGGATGCAGAAGACGGAAAGAAAGAGAAGGGTCAAAAAAGTGAAAGAGGAAACGAGAGGACCTGAGAAAACGTCAAAAACAACGACGCGTTGATTTGGGGATAGCGCGCGTTGACACTCGTTGACAATGGATAACGCAACGCTTAGCGCTTCCAAATTAGGGACGGCAGTAAGACGCGTTAAAATATTTGATGGCCGAGGAAGACCCGTACACCCAAAAAAAGGTTTAGTTATAATTACCAAGATTTGGTTATAGTGACCAAGTGGCATAGTTGGATATCGCGAAATAAATATCTAGTTCACGAAAGTCTGCAATTTACTTGAGATTTCTAGTTAGGACAAATGTATATTTGTTAATAATTACAAAACGACTACCTTGAGTGGACAATATTGTTAGTTGAATAAAATCATTGTTGAGCAAATATAAACAATGCTTTGGTTGATACAAGTTTTCAATTAATTTTGTGAACTTGCTGTAGACTTGAATCAGCTAACCGTTTATTATTGGAAAAAAAAGTTTCAGTTTGGCACAAATAAAAATTTACTCCATGGTTGTTGTGTTTACTTTCTTCTTTTATTTGCATATATTAAGCATAAAAAATACATACATATTTACATAAATAGTTACTAGTGTCAATAATACATATGTATGTATATGGTGGTAAGAATTTCCTAAAAAGAAACGATGAATCAGGAATAGTCGTGCGAAAACCCCGGTAAATATCTGCTGGAGGTGCTGGTTTAAGTATACTGCTTTGCTTTCTCCTAGGCTAAATAGAATTATAATTCACATGAATTATATATCCATTGAGAAAACCCGGTTGGCATCAAACTTTATATTTTTAAATAACTGTGCGCGCACTGAAACAACTCGCGGCGATAGCAAAACTGAAACCGAGACAAACAAGTCTGGGCATGTCATAGCACACACATTTCTTTCTCTACCTAGTGCAGTGATCGACATGCCATGGCTTACTGAGCGCTCTGTGGCCACGTGCGTGTTTCACCCATATACGAACAGCGGTAGCGGATCATCGATTTCCACGCACACAGTCTGGCTGACTTCCAAAACGTACCAATACAATGTTTGGATACTGTTCTACTGCCGTATTTAAACTGTTTGCATATGCAGAGTAGCGAAACCCTGCAAAAATCGCGACTACTCCATGCATGCGTGTAAAGAGTACTCCCCAAGGACCAAGGAGTACTCCAAAATTAACCACAATTCATATAAAAAATATGGTCCAATTAACATTGCGATGTCCTAGGGCAGGACTATATACTCCATCCCTGCATTCCATCAGAGTAGCACAAAACTACTCCAACATATTAACAATGGAATTTTTGTTATATTTTTTTGTTTGTACACGCTTTTGTTCTTCACTTCTCAAATGCTTTTTCGAAATTAATAAAAACCAAGACAAAAATTAAAAATTACATGTTGCCTCTGACGGCATTCGAACCGGAACATGCTGGGAGCTAAGAACTAACAGCGAGCATCTCTACACGCTCAGCTACAGCCAGACATGCAAATGTGCTTTCAAATTCTCAACTTCAATCACATTTCGTTAAAACACGAGCAGTGATCGGACAACAAACAACAAGCTGGCGCAGAGACACGAGTCGGTCCTCTACAGCATGATAGAGGAACACTTTTGTAAGTACTCCAATTTACCACAAATAGACTACATTGTCCCACGATTTTTGCAGGGAACATTGCAACCATATACATTGCATATTTGGAATATTTAATAAAACAATAACCACCATTTCGGAATTTTGCATTTTTAAAACACCAATGGTAACCAATAACCAACGAAGCTTCAACTTTGTTTCTGATGCGCTGATTGCGCTAGCGATGCGGTTCGATAACTTTTCGGATGGGTTTTGGAAAAGTATACATTGTCAACCAATTGTAGTTCGGCGTTATGGAACATTAAACTTTGTACGTATGCAATGCAATTGACGTTTTAGAAGTCAGCCTCTCATTCATTGAATCGTTTTTATCAGTGTTGCCAACTTTTGAGTTTCAAAAAGCACCAAACCTTCGAAAAAAGAGCGTTTTACCGCACTAAATTTTGGTTTAATCAAAGGATACTTTTTTTCTTACCAGTTTATGGTAAACAAAAGTAAAAAAATAAACAATATTTACTTGTATAAATAAATACACATTCATGCTTACGAAGTAATACCGAAGTACTGCACATTAAAACAGGTACATCTGGAGAAAGAACAATCGAATCGCCACAAACGAAATCTACAAAAACCGATGAACTCAGGAGGGGAAAAAAGTTTTTTAACTTCGAACTAATCAATAATCAAGAAAATAATAAAATAATACTTAACCTATCTGCGTGCTAGCATTATCAATGCGAATACAATTTAACAGGAACGCAAGAACGTGGGTTTGCAACTTCATCTTTTTATTCATCATGGTTTGCATTTCAGTGCATTTAAATTTCTAGATTCTTGTAAATTCAGAAATTTTAGTTCAGAAAAAAGCACTAAAAAGGGCACTAGGCACTAAACCATTTTTTTTGGCGTTTTAATTTTCAAAAAGCACTAAATCTAGTGCTTAAAGCACCAAGTTGGCAACTATGGTTTTTATGCAATAGTCGGCATACTAGCCCATTGAAACGATTCAATAAGTGGAACTGTGTGCATTGCTGAACTGGCGCTCTTCGTATGTGAAACACACATGTGCTCAGCGAGCGCTCAGGCCCTGCCTCCACAGGAAAGCACTGATGTCGTGATAACCATGTCACAAAATATATTTGCAATGGAGACCGCCTATTTCTCATGGGCTGCAATATATGTCAGCGCTTATTGCTTGACATCTATTGCAGGCAATTCAATAGTTTGACAGCCATATTTTCATTTGAAAGAAAGCGTGGTGGTGGTAACATCGATGAAATCTGTTCCCTATTGGATTATTTATGATTACGTTTTAGGAAATTATTCAGCAAGTTTTTTAAAGATTTAAATGTTTTTAAACACCGAAATTGAGAGAATGTTGTCTGGTGGCATCATGCGGCAAATGCTTATTTCAAGACATCAAAGTGCCCACACACAAAAACTTGCAATCACATTGCTCGTCAAAATGACAGTTGGTAGGCCATCGGTGTTTGCCTGTGGAGTTCTGCGGTCAGCATTCTTTAAGGGTGGCTCACAAGAAGTGTTGCCATTTTAGCCGTTTTCCGGCTAGATTTAGCCGGCTGCGATGCAATCAGCCAGAGAAAATTCGATTTAGCCGAAAGTTAGTCGTTTTTAGCCGATTTCACTATTTGCCCTATTTTATTAAAATTTAAATATATGTGCACACATATAAGTTCCATTTTGACATATTTGGCGACCTAAAATCTGTTAGAAACTGCTAGCCTTATCATGGAAAAAATTTTCATGTCGGACTGTGTTAAGTATATAAAATTGAAATAATTTTCTCTAATACGAAAACTCTTAAAATACTGGGCCGATTTCAATGAATTTTATTTTATGTGAATATACAGTGACCCAAATATGAACTGGGACGCGACATTTCCGCTTATTATTTTTTTGTATAAAGGTACAGACACCATCTAAATCCAAACTTCATATTTTATGCAAAAATTATAAGTAAAGTGCAAATTTAAGGTAGCCGGCACTTACCGTTGATTATTGACAATTTTTTGTTGACGGTGTTCCGCATATTTCTTCATATAAAAAAATTTAGAACATACTTTGCATGGAAAAAATTCGTAACGCCGTTATAAAAAAATTACAAAACTCAAAGGCGAGTCCTAGCTACTTAAAATTTTCACTATATTATACTAAATTTTAATGGACTACAAAACTGCATACATACCATTTTGTAAATATGCTGATTAAAAAGTTAAAAGTTGCTGAAATTTTTGCAAAAAGTCTGAAATTGATACTTATATTGTGTTTGTTGAGTAATCAGCTACATTTTCATAAAAAATAATAAACATTAAATAAACTAAATAAAAATAGCCAACATTTGCTAAAATCTCGCGTCCCATTTTATAATTGGGTCACTGCGTTTTTTCCAAAGAAGGACGGAGCGGGGACTTTCTTTATACAATTTTTGTTATGAATGGCTTAAATTTAAGTGCGAAGTTTTATTCGAAACACTTAGAAAACAACGAATGAGAATAAAAGAGCACGAATATCGATGTGAAGCAAAACTCTATGGGAAGACAATACCGTGAATAATTGTATCATGGTGCCAACATACTTTATTGTTGCTTATTATTGCTCTGAGACAGGCATGTGAGAGAGTGAGTAGTACATTAAAAACAGGAGTTTCACATATATAGACATCAAAATACAATTAAATAGTGGAATTGTTAAAAACTTAAAAAGCGACCGGCTTTTTCGAAATAATGTTGGCCTGTTTTCTTCAACCCTTTCACAGCTTCACGACTTCTTCATGACAGTTCCTTTTGTTAAGCAAAAATAATTTGTAATCAATTTACCAGTCTCTGTTTTTATGATTTATTTAACGAGTGGTGTAAAGCTTTGCTACGTATAACCTTTATTAACTAAAAAAAAATTATGATTTTACTTTCTACTTGCGATTTCTTAATTAAAACATGTAAATTTAAGTTGAAACATTATAGCCGTTTTTAGCCGCTTTTTTTGACAATATAGGTAGCCGGTCGCCCCAAAAAGTTCTGGCAACACTGCTCACAAGCATGAATATGTTCCGCTCTCAGACCAAATCGTGGCTGCCTCAACTAAGATTTGGTAACTATGACTACACCATGTATTGAAAGAACGCTTATATGCATTAGCAGAGCTTAATAACGTCCTTTTATGATCCATACGTTAAGTTGAATGGAATTTGTAGAAATATGCTCCAAAGAAGTATTTATTAGTATTTACCAAACCCTTCAACTAAATTAACGATTTGGCACAACCTAGATTAATATTAGAAGCTTTAATATAGTTAGTTATAATTACCAACCCATGGTAATAGTTTCCAATTCTTGGTAACAGTTCCCAAATATTGTCAAATTTTGCGAACTAACTATCTTTAGTTGTCGAAACTAATCCTTTTTCTCAGTGTAAACTCATTTTCGCGGTCGACTATGTTGGCAGGTGTAACAGTATGTAAATTCCCAAAGTCTGCGTTCAAACACGGAAACTCGAGTTTCTTATTATCGGCGATTTCTCTTTTGGTGTTGCCCTTTGCATTCACACACAGAAACTCTTTTGTACGCAATTGTTGTTGTCAGCTGTGAATCGCCAACTTGAATTACGCAGACGAACGAGAGCACAAAGCGTGTTTCCCGAGTACGGGCGACTCGGTACCCGTCCCCTTTCCTCGTCGCTCTCTCCCCTACAAGCTTCGAGTTTCCGCAACAAAAGTTTTCGTGTCTGAACGTCGACTAAAGAATTTTTAGGGAATGATGCTGAAGTGACAGTCCTTGGCTTGATATAAATCTATGTTTGCGCGTCTTTCTTCGCCGAAGTTTTCCTTAAGCGTCTCTTTTCGTAAGATTTTTTTACGTGTCTTTTTTCGCTGTCAAAATACCAGCGCGCCTTTATTCGTGTGTAGTGGCGATATGTACTTAGATCCAAGCTCTCTTGGTTATGGTTTGGTACCCTTAATATCTAAAGCCTTTTCCCAGCATTGTTGAAGATAGACTATCGATGACCTGGAAAAGTAATGGCGTCTTCTAATGTTAACGAATTTTAAAATTGAAAAATAAATTGAATATTTTTTATTTTCCGTCTGTATCCTCAAGTAAAACAATTTCTTGCGGCTCAGTTAAGTTTTCCGAATAGCCGCGCGACTGACTAAAAGCTCAACACAACACAAGTTGAATGTAAACACTGTGAGTTCCATAATGCTAATAAAAGAACATTTTCAAAATAATAATTTCTTACATTGTAAGCCTTGTAAGGTAATTTTATCCAAATATGACAAAAACAACGCTCATAAAATTTGCGGGATTCAATATTTCTACTGTGTTTAAAACGGGATATATGAAATTTCCTATATAGTTATAGTAATTATAGCATAGTACTTAGTAATATTTGTACATGTACTGGTAGTCCTTATTTTGTTTAAATCAAATGGTTATTGTAAATCCTTTGTCAATTCAGCGAATATTAAGTATCTACATTTTTAATGGACTATTTAATTTCAAGCTTTGCATACAATATAAAAACATTTATGCTTATAAAATAAATGGGTTTCACGTACTTTGGTTAACGTTTTTCCTTTGACACTATGGAAAACCCAAAAACACTCCACTTGTTGACTCATTTCACACCGAAAGAAAATTATACACTGAGAAAAAGGATTAGTTTTGACAACTAAAGATATTTAGTTCCCGAATTTTGACAATATTTGGGAACTGTTTCCAAGGATTGGGAACTATTACCATGGGTTGGTAATTATAACTAAATATATTAAAACTTCTAATATTCATCTAGGTTGTTAATCGTTAATTTAGTTGAAGGGTTTGGTAAATACTAATAAATATTTTTTTGAAGCATATTTCTACAAATTCCGTTCAACTTAACGTATGGTTCATAAAATGATGTCATTAAGCTCTGCTAATACAGATAAGCTTTCTTTCAACACATGGTTTACTCATAGTTACCACGATTTGGTTTAAGAGCGGAACATATTCATGCTTGCGAGCCACCCCTAAATAATGCTCAGCGCTCTTTGAGCACATGTGTGTTTCACATACGAAGAGCGCCAGCTGAGCAATGCACACAGTCCCACTTATTGAATCGTTTGAATGCGCTAGTATGCCGACCATTGCATAAAAACGATTCAATGAATGAGACTGAGACGTCCATAAACCTAGCTGACCCAAGTCGCCAAAAATCAATAAAATTTAGCTAGGAATTATTTGTATTTTAGGTGTTAATTAGGGCCTCCAAAATTAATTTAGGTGTTCCTTTCGTTTCCGAGAAATTCGCAAAAATGTGTGGGTCAGCTAGGTTTACGTAAACTTAGCTGACCCATCGTTAAATTTAGGTTTTAAATTTTCCAAATATATGCTGGAATTAGGTGTCTTTTAGGTGTTCTTCAACGCCACTAAAACTAATTTAGTAGCTCCATTGGTTTCCGAGAGATTCGCAAAAATGTGTGTTTTCAGCTAGCTTAGCGCTGTTAACCTAGCTGAACAATCTTTACATTTTTTTTTTAATTTTCGAAATACATATATCGAGGGCTTATATTCAATACCCTCTATCTGCAATTTTGATCAAAATGAGTTTTTGATGGTAACGTGAGCTCCGATTAATCTTTCAGCCATGACAATAATGTCAAACATAAAATATAGCTTTAATGGTATTATATTCTCATTTTGAAAATTTCACTATCTGCAATAACATTTTGTTATAACAGCAAAATTCTCTATCTTCACAATTTTACTGGAAAATTGTTTTTATTGACATTTTTTGTGGCAGGTAAGTTACATGTGCCTATGTATGTATGTATGTATATGTTACCGGTAAAATCCGATTTTAGGTAAAACTAGTTTTGCCCAGGCTACATTGAATAAAATGGCAAATGTAATTAGGGCTTTTATATTAGGAAATATTTACTTTGGACTCGTAATTTATGGACACTGCCCAAAAAGCTTCTTAAATTGCTAGAAACACCATACCATTCAGCAGTCAGAGGAACCATAACCATGAGGTAAAGTACAACACAAAGACGCTCATCCCAAAGATTGTTCACTGCAGAAATGAGACTTTATTCTCTCACGTCGAATCCTTCTTTCAACAAAAAAAAAAAAAAACGATAAAGCAAGCAATCAGCTTTATTTCGTATATTAAGCTACATCAAAGATTTGGACATCATATCTACTCCGATGCCTACTAAAGTAAAAACTCTACCGCAAGGGCATTTGCCCAGTTCTATACTCATAAATGACCTGGGAGCTTATTTTCACAGACGGTTCCAGATATGATACCGGCTAACAAAAGGGCTTTGTGTTACAATTGTCGTCGGTGCTTTTCCCGCGTACTGCTCGGCATTTACAATTGCTAGAAGCTGTACGATTCCCCTCTAAAAACGAAGGAATTTCCTCATATGCACGGACAGTAAATCAGCCATGGAAGCCTTCATTAGCAGTGCTTATATAATTTCGAAATCACGTGAAATACTCTTTCGACACAAAAACACCATTTAAATTATGTGGCTACCTGGGCACGTCAGAATAGAAGGGAACGAGTTTGCAGACCAATTATTTATGTGTTAAAAACTTAACATTAACATTACATTTACATATATCTAAAGAACTGACAATGTCATTTTTCTTCAAAACCCGCCATCAGCACACCTTTTTATATAAATAGTTACAATTCGAATTGCAATAACCTCTATCTGATCTTTAAACTAAAATAAAATGAATTAAAAGTAAAGTCTTAGTTTTAATATATAGCGTAAATTTTTAAGATATGCGTGGGTACTTAAAATTATTAACACTTTTAAAAATAGCTGTCTAAACAGTTTTTTTGTTCTCCTGAGTTTTAGCAGATAGAGGGTATTGAATATAAGCCCTCGATATGCAGGTATTAGGTATCTTTTACGTGTTCTTCAACGCCACTAAAACTAATTTAGTAGCTCCATTGGTTTCTGAGATATTCGCAAAAAGGTGTTTCAGCTAGCTTAGCGCTGTTAACCTAGCTGAACAATCTTTAACTTTTTTCTTTTAATTTTCGAAATACATATCTGCAGGAATTAGGTGTTCTTCAACGCCACTAAAACTACCTAAAAGACACCTAATTCCAGTTTAGTAGCTCCATTGGTTTCCGAGAAATTCGCAAAAATGTGTTTCAGCTACCTTAGCGCTTTTAACCTAGCTGAACAATCTTTAATTTTTTTTTTTAATTTTCGAAATACATATATGCAGGAATTAGGTGTCTTTTAGGTGTTCTTCAACGCCACTAAAACTAATTTAATCGCTCCATTGGTTTCCGAGATATTCGCAAAAAGGTTTACGTAAACCTAGCTGACGCATCGTTAAATTTAGGTTTTAAATTTTCCACGTATATGCTGGAATTAGGTGTCTTTTAGGTGTTCTTCAACGCCACTAAAACTAATTTAGTAGCGGTGTGTAGTAGTAGTAGTGGTTTCCGAGATATTCGCAAAAATGTGTGGGTCAGCTAGGTTTACGTAAACCTAGCTGACCCANTGCAGGAATTAGGTGTATTTTAGGTGTTCTTCAACGCCACTAAAACTAATTTAGTAGCTCCATTGGTTTCCGAGATATTAGCAAAAATGTGTTTACGTAAACCTAGCTGACCCACACATTTTTGCGAATTTCTCGGAAACCAAAGGAACCGGAAGGAAGGCCCTAATTAACACTTAAAAGACACCTAATTCCTAGCTAATTTTTATTGATTTTTGGCGACTTGGGTCAGCTAGGTTTATGGACGTGAGACTGAGTGCGTGGAAATCATTGCTCCGCTACCACTGTTCATAATATATTATATTGATGAAACACGCGTGTGGTCACAGAGCGCTCAGTAAGCTATGGCATGTCGATCACTACGCTAGGTAGAGAAAGAAAAGTGTGTGCTATGACATGCCCAGATTTGTTTGTCTCAGTTTCAGTTTTACCATCGCCGCGAGTTGCACTCAGAAAAAGGTTTAGTTATAATTACCAAGATTTTGTTATAGTGGCATGTTGGATATGGCGAAATAAATATCTAGTTCACGAAAGACTGCAATTTATTTGAGACTTCTAGTTGGGACAAATGTATATTTGTTAATAACTACAAAACGACTATCTTGAGTGGACAATATTGTTAGTTGAATCAAATCATTGCTGAGCAAAATAAACAATGCTTTGGTTGATACAAGTTTTCAATTAATTTTGTGAACGTGCTGTAGACTTGAATCAGCTAACCGTTTATTATTGGAAAAAAAGTTTCAGTTTGGCACAAATAAAAATTTACTCCATGGTTGTTGTGTTTACTTTCTTCTTTTATTTGCATATATTAAGCATAAAAAATACATACATATTTACATAAATAGTTTCTAGTGTAAATAATACATATGTATATGGTGGAAGAATTTTCTAAAAAGAAACGATGAAACAGGAATAGTGGTTTAAGTATACTGCTTTGCTTTTTCCTTGGCTAAGTAGATACTTTCAAATTATAATTCACAAGAATTATATATCCACTGAGAAACCCCGGTTGGCATCAAACGTTATATTTTTAAATAACTATGCGCACACCGAAACAACTCGCGGCGATGTCAAAACTGAGACTGAGACAAACAAGTCTGGGCATGTCATAGCACACACTTTTTTTCTCTACCTAGCGCAGTGATCAACATGCCATAGCTTACTGAGCGCTCTGTGACCACACGCGTGTTTCACCCATATACGAACAGAGGTAGCGGAGCAATGATTTCCACGCACACAGTCTCATTCATTGAATCGTTTTTATGCAATGGTCGGCATACTAGCGCATTCAAACGATTCAATAAGTGGGACTGTGTGCATTGCTTAGCTGGCGCTCTTCGTATGTGAAACACACATGTGCTTAGAGAGCGCTGAGCATTATTTAGGGGTGGCTCGCAAGCATGAATATGTTCCGCTCTTAAACCAAATCGTGGTAACTATGAGTAAACCATGTGTTGAAAGAAAGCTTATCTGTATTAGCAGAGCTTAATGACATCATTTTATGAACCATACGTTAAGTTGAACGGAATTTGTAGAAATATGCTTCAAAAAAATATTTATTAGTATTTACCAAACCCTTCAACTAAATTAACGATTTGGTACAACCTAGATGAATNTTTTCTCAGTGTGTGTGCATAGTTATTTAAAAATATAAAGTTTGATGTCAACCGAGGTTTCTCAGTGAATATATAATTCATGTGAATTATAATTTGAAAGTATCTATTTAGCCGAGGAAAAAGCAAAGCAGTATACTTAAACCAGCACTTCCAGCAGATATCGACCTGGGTTTTCGCACGACTGTTCCTGTTTCATCGTTTCTTTTTAGGAAATTCTTACCACCATATACATATGTATTATTTATACTAATTGAATACTTGTATCAACCAAAGCATTGTTTATATTTGCTCCACAATGATATTATTCAACTAACAATATTGTCCACTCAAGGTAGTCGTTTTGTAATTATTAACAAATATACATTTGTATCAACTAGAAGTCTCAAGTAAATTGCAGACTTTCGTGAACTAGATATTTATTTCGCTATATCCAACTAGGCCACTTGGTCACTATAACCAAACCTTGGTAATTATAACTAAACCTTTTTCTGAGTGTATAACGGTAACGCTGACTTCGACTGCGCCACATTTTGAAAGAGAATCGGAGGATAACATTCCAAAACGTCAAAATATGGTGAATTCCAAAACGTGAACATACAAAGCTTCAGTCTCTTTCATTTCTATACCTCAGTAGATTGGAATGCCTAATGTGCGCAACCACGGTTAGATGAAAATTCCGACTTTACTTTTTCACATGCATTTTTGGGCCATCCTAGTGTAAATACATATGCAGTACACTTAACGCTCGTATTTATACATATTTTGCAGTATTATACTTTATTTGGATCCCAAATAAGATAAAAATACTTTTTTTGATACCTAAATTTTTTAATGCACAGAAGTAGGAGAAATTTATCGGTCGCTGATACAAAAAGATATAAGCTATCAGCGAATTGATCGTAGAAAAACGATATAAAAATGCATATACATATGTATGTAAATAGTCATGGGCAAAAATAGGGACACGGCATTTTGGCCAGTTTTAACTATTCTTCTTTGTTGGTTTCATATTTATTAATTTTATATTAAGGTCTGGTTAATTATATTATACTCAAACACCATATAAATCCTATTTTTAAACTCTGTACAAAAATTTAAAAAATTTTACAACATAATTTAATTAAATATTTTTTTTTGAATTTTGAGTGTGCAGTTTTGTAGCCTATTAAATTCTAGTAAAGTGCAAGTTTCAAGAGGCTAAGAATTCGCCAAGATATTTTGACCGTGAAAAAGGACGCATAAACATAGTTGATGGCAAAGAAAGTCCCGTAAACTTATTTACGCGGTCAACTATGTATGGGGTGCAACAGTATGTAAATTCCCCAAAGAGTTTTTGGGAATGATGCTGAGTTGCCAGTAAGGCATCCAATCCCGGACCATTTTGTGAATCCCGGGATTTCGGGATCTTAAATTGGTAATCCTGAGATCCCGGCAAATTGCGGATATTATTACCATTAATTAAAATATGCTAACAAACTAGTTTTGTAGTCTTTCTTTAGTGCGTATACTAGAAATGAAAATAAATTTGTGTTTTTAAGCAAAGATATATAAATGTCTTTATTTTATATCAGTTTAAAAATCTAATTACAAACTGATTAAACTAAACACCATGGAATTCAAATTCATTCATATTGCAGTAGCAGTCATTTTTACAAAAAGTAAAAAATAAGACATCATTTTTACACTTACATATAGTATTTATACATATACATATGTATATATGTATTAATATTAGTGTGCCACAACATATGTGTATATACTTATGTATATATACAAGTCGGACGGATTTCGTAAAAAAGATGATGTCATGTCTCCGACTCGCTTCAAACTTTTTTATGGGTTCTATACATGAAATAAGCTAACACGTACTCGAGGAATCGATTTTCTTTTTTTCTTCGGAGATATGACCTGTCAAAGTTCGATTTTTTTCGTGATTCTGACCATTCATGTACTTCTTCAAATCGTTATATCTCGGGCTCTACTCATCGTAGAGACTTAATCTTATCGTCGTTTTGAAGATAAGGAAACGGGCTTATGACTGTCCTGAAGTTAACTTAACAGTTGAACTTTTTTAAGTTGATTTGTATAGTAAAGACAAGTTAATTTGGGATTAAAATTTACACCATCGTAATCCTTGTTTAATTCTCTTTCAAAAACTTGTTCCAAGAAATGGGAGTTTTTCAAGAACTATTTAAATTTTTTTTTTATGACGAAGTGGTTTATTTTGTGAGAGTCAACAATGAAGTCTCTACGATGAACAGAACCCGAGATATAACAATTTGAAGAAGTACATGATTATTTAGTCAGAATCACGAGAAAATAAAAAATTTTACAGATCATATATCCGAAGAAAAGGGAAAAATGTGAAGCCAATCGAAATTCTGACACCAAATTTGGTTTCCGATATGAAAAAGAATGCCTCATATATATGTTATATATATTATAACATAGAATAATATTAGTGTCAGAATTGTAATATATTATTTGATTATTTGTGGGGTTGCATTTTATAATTCTTTTATGCCATTACAGTGTCTGAATATCGTTTTATTTTAATTTGGTAGTAAATTAAATTATATCCCGGGATCCCGAGGGTTTGATCCCGGGATTTCGGGAATCCAAAAAGGGATCAGTACACACGAGATTTGGGATTCCGAATCCCGGTACTAGATGCCTTAGTTGCCAGTCTTTGGCCAGGTATAAAGCCGAAGTTTTTCTTAAACTTATTTTTTCGTCAAATTTTTTTACGCGTCTTTTCTCGCCGATAAAACTATATGTATTACCTAAATCTGCATTGCCGCATCTGTCTATTGGATGCGCTACTATGGCACATACATATCGTCGTTTAAAGTACCAAACCACGTATCGTCATTCTGCAAAACCGCGTAACTGACATTTGCTGCCAAAAATTGGATTTGCTCACACAAGCTCTTGGCTCAATCCTTACCCATTCGTCCTGAAATATACTAGCCACACATGCGATTGCTTTATAAAAAAGAGAACCATTTTGAAATAAGAGTGTTTTTACTGTCTAGAAAATAATTTATGCAACCCCAAATACGCGGGTTTGCATTCTGTTGATACGCGGTTTCGTACTTTTAACGACGATATGTACTTATGTACACACATTTACACATGTGCTTATATACACAAATCCCACAGCGCGTCCGTGTTTTTCCTCGAATTTTTGTACATACATACTTATTAAACTCCTGCGCAATTCCATTTTAACGGCCTAACAAGACATCCGATCGCCGCGCAAATACTTTCCCTCCTTTACCCTCATCGGTCGGGTCAAGTGTGAGTAAGCATAAACCAGTTTCTGCAAGCGTGCGTAAACTACCGATCAATAGCAAGACGCCTAGAGTATTTACTTTGCCTTCCGCAACTACTGCGAGTAAAAGGTATTTGACAGTAGACCCTGCAAAAATCGTTGGACCATGTAGTCCATTTGTGGTATATTGGAGTACTTACAAAAGTGTTCCTCTGTCATGCTGTAGAGAACCAACTCGTGTCTCTGCGCCAGCTTATTGTTTGTTACCCGATAACTGCTCGTGTTTTAACGAAATGTGATTGAAGTTGAGCATTTGAAAGCACATTTGCATGTCGGGCTGTAGCTGAACGTGTAGAGATGCTCGCTGTTANGTACATATGCATGTATGTGCATAGATACGTATGTGCATAGATACGTTTGTGCATAGATACATATATACATAAGTGTCCGCATATATTTTTTCTCGTCACTTGCTCTGTCGCTTCACTGCAGCAAAACCAAGTTGTGGGGAAAACCCTGACGATATGCGTACAATTGAAACCATGGGCTTGAAGCAGGGACCGCAAATAACGATTATCCTTTGAAATTTCAACTCAGAAAATCACGCGGAAAGAGGAAAGCTGCGTGCATAAGGAGTAATAAAGGAGTATTTCTTATTACTCGCAGTACCTTCAGCGGCACTGATTTTTATTTTTTAATTTTTACTTATAAAAATCAAGTTTAATCATTATATTTTGAGTTTTATTTTTTACTCAGAAAATAATCGTTATGTTTTGAGTTTTATTTTTTGCTCGGAAAATAATGGTTACGTTTTAAGTTTTATTATTTGCTCGGGAATTAATGATTACGTTTTAAGTTTTATTTTTTGCTCGGAAAATAATCGTTATGCTCAGAATATTAAACTTAATTTTGTCGTATGCGTATGCGCATGCGCGAATAGACAGGGGGCGGCTGCATTGAACCTTTAACGCCACTGCGGAGTGGGTAATGAAAATACAGATACCAGAGCAGAAACAAAGAGAACCACATTTCTAAAGAAAAAGTGCATAAAAGCGCATATGCATACGCAAAAATTAAGTTTTATTTTCTGAGCAAAAAATAAAACTCAAGAAATAACGATTATTTTCCGAGCAAAAAATAAAACTTAAAACGTAACGATTATTTTCCGAGCAAAAAATAAAACTTAAAACGTAACCATTATTTTCCTAGCAAAAAATAAAACTTAAAACGTAACGACTATTTTCCGAGTAAAATATAAAACTCAGTTAATAACGATTAAAAAGTGATTTTTATAATAAAACTTATAACCGTTACGGTCAATGGTTTGAAGATAGCGCAAATTGATGTGAAAATTTCAATTTCATATTAAATATATTTATGTATGCATGTACATATGTACATATGTAAAAATGTAGTTTCGATTTAAAAAAAATCGGATAAAGTTTTTCTTTCGCCATTTATACACCTCTGATTTTAGTATTTATTAAAAAAAACTCAATGAAATTCAAAAACTATCTCTTGCATTTGTTTTAATCAATACCCATTTGAGCTGTTAGCACAGTGTTATCAAAAAAAAAAGCTATCAATGGGTAGGTTCAGAAGGCGCAGCAGTTGAACGCAACCGTTGCTAAAAAAATCAGTGATCGTTATGCGTCTTCTGAATGACTTCATACATTAGCTGTCAAATTCAACTCTCAAAGGTACACACCAACATGTTGTCTCAAATTATCAGAAAAATATTACTATCATCTAACACGCAACTATTCAGTTGATCAGAAGTACGCAACAACGCGTTCAGAAGGTGCAATCGCACCAGTTACTGAGCTGTTGCGCCTTCTGAACGTGCCCAATGAAAATTCGTTTCTCTTGAAATCAAGTTATATGGCTGCGTACATATGTACATATTTCCAAATTTATTTTTTTTTGTAAAGGCTCTCAAGAAAAACTAAAAATTCATATAAAATTAGGCACAATAAATGGAAAATAAATTTGCTTCTATAAAAAAATTTTGTAAATCAGTATGCAGCTCTTAAGACAAAAATGCTCCAACTATCGAATGTGAAAATCGGCACTTTTCAAAATTTTGATTTGCCACTAATAATTTTATTTCGTATTTTCGTATAGCAGGATTGCTTAAGCTGTTGTTTTTGACAACTTATTTGGTGGTTAATGACTGCAAATAGTTTTATAGAAAATTAGAAACGAGAAATAATACTTTCATAAAAATATAAGTACATACACAGATTTAAAAAGCTGCTTGAATACAAGAGTTTTATGAAAATGTCACATTAAACAACTGTCTAAATCTACGTTATTTTTTATAAATAAGGCCGTAAACATTTCCTTACATCGTCAATTTCCATATTTTATTTTTACTCTTTCAATTTCACTGACCAGCGCCGCAAACGATATCAACTAGTAGGCTAACAACCAGAATTGAAATTTAATACGCAAGTACTTCCAGTACTACAAGTATACAGAGAGTAGATTTGCTACTCCCTTTTGGCAGCAGCAAATATCTCTCGTACGCGATGAGAGAAAGTAGAGTACCTACTTTGGTGGAGTAATAGCAAGTACGTCAAGTATTTACCCTCTCAAGGCCAAGTAGTCTATGTATGCGGAAAAAGGGTAACAATTTGTTGGGAGTAGAGTACAATGCAAGGAGTACTTATTGAACGAAATGCGGCAAATACACTTGCGCTGGACTTTAATACTTATGCATATTAAGGTGCCCATCGAAAAGTTTTTTTTTTTAATTTCAAAACCCTACCCCCTTATTTTACTCGTTTTTATGAGAAATATTATTGCCTATTTTTATAGATTTTTTAAAGGTCATTNCAAATTTATTTTTTTTTGTAAAGGCTCTCAAGAAAAACTAAAAATTCATATAAAATTAGGCACAATAAATGGAAAATAAATTTGCTTCTATAAAAAAATTTTGTAAATCAGTATGCAGCTCTTAAGACAAAAATGCTCGTACTATCGAATGTGAAAATCGGCACTTTTCAAAATTTTGATTTGCCACTAATAATTTTATTTCGTATTTTCGTATAGCAGGATTGCTTAAGCTGTTGTTTTTGACAACTTATTTGGTGGTTAATGACTGCAAATAGTTTTATAGAAAATTAGAAACGAGAAATAATACTTTCATAAAAATATAAGTACATACACAGATTTAAAAAGCTGCTTGAATACAAGAGTTTTATGAAAATGTCACATTAAACAACTGTCTAAATCTACGTTATTTTTTATAAATAAGGCCGTAAACATTTCCTTACATCGTCAATTTCCATATTTTATTTTTACTCTTTCAATTTCACTGACCAGCGCCGCAAACGATATCAACTAGTAGGCTAACAACCAGAATTGAAATTTAATACGCAAGTACTTCCAGTACTACAAGTATACAGAGAGTAGATTTGCTACTCCCTTTTGGCAGCAGCAAATATCTCTCGTACGCGATGAGAGAAAGTAGAGTACCTACTTTGGTGGAGTAATAGCAAGTACGTCAAGTATTTACCCTCTCAAGGCCAAGTAGTCTATGTATGCGGAAAAAGGGTAACAATTTGTTGGGAGTAGAGTACAATGCAAGGAGTACTTATTGAACGAAATGCGGCAAATACACTTGCGCTGGACTTTAATACTTATGCATATTAAGGTGCCCATCGAAAAGTTTTTTTTTTTAATTTCAAAACCCTACCCCCTTATTTTACTCGTTTTTATGAGAAATATTATTGCCTATTTTTATAGATTTTTTAAAGGTCATTTAGAGGTCGCGACTTATTGATTTAGGTCAGAAAATACGATTTTGTAGATTTACGAGTTTTTGAATGACTATTTTAGATTCGATTTCAAAGATCGAATATGATATCAGGAGAGGATATATAGGCCTTTAAAATGGTGTATAATAATCTATTGTCGGACGTGGCTTGCTGGGATTTTCTACCGGGTGAAAAAAGCCCATATTTCTCTTAATTTTCTTAAACTTTTTCCATCCTGATACTTTATTTATTGAAATCGCATACAAATTGTCGAAGTTAGGCAACTTTTCTTAAATATAAATTTATATTGTGTATGTACCGGACTTTCAGATTTTTTGAGCAGTGTGGCTAAAGAATTTATCAATATTTATTCAAAAGGGATATATACAATCGGTCTTTAGCAAAAAAGTGGGTTTTCAATAAATTTTAGGAAAATGAGGGTGGCACGCCCACTTATATCACATATGTGTATCTCAAAAACTACTTCACCTAACTCGACCAAGTTTGGTATACAGCTACATTTAGGGGGAGTAGGTTTTGCCCGATTTCAAAAATTTTCATGACGGTGCTTAAGAAAGCTAACGTGTATACCATATTTGGTCGAGATCGGTCAAGTAGTTTATTAGATACGTATACATATAACGGGTGATTTTTTAAGAGCTTGATACCTTTTTTTTTAAAAAAAACGCATAAAATTTGCAAAATCTCATCGGTTCTTTATTTGAAACGTTAGATTGGTCCATGACATTTACTTTTTGAAGATAATTTCATTTAAATGTTGACCGCGGCTGCGTCTTAGGTGGTCCATTCGGAAAGTCCAATTTTGGGCAACTTTTTCGAGCATTTCGGCCGGAATAGCCCGAATTTCTTCGGAAATGTTGTCTTCCAAAGCTGGAATAGTTGCTGGCTTATTTCTGTAGACTTTAGACTTGACGTAGCCCCACAAAAAATAGTCTAAAGGCGTCAAATCGCATGATCTTGGTGGCCANCGGCGCCACCCCCATTTTCCTAAAATTTCTTGAAATCCACTTCTTTGCTAAAGAGCGATTGTATATGTATAATATACATTGTATATCAATTTTGAATAAATATTGATGAATTCCTTAGCCACAATGGTCAAAAAATCTAAAAGTCCGCTACATATACAATATAAATTCTAGGCCGTATTTAAGAAAAGTTGCCTAACTTCGAAAATTTCAATAAATAAGGCATTAGTTTGTTTGAAAATAAATGTAACTTTAGACAATGCTACACATTTTGAAATTTGGAAATTATCGATGGTGAAAATTTAAAAAATTAAGAGATATGTTTTTTTTTACCCGATAAAAAATCCCAACAAGTCGAGTCCGACAATATATTATTATACACCATTTTAAAGGCCTATATATCCTCTCCTCAGATCATATTCGATGTTTGAAATCGAATCAAAAATAGCCATTCAAAAACTCATAAATCTACAAAATCGCATTTTCTGACCTAAGTCGACAGCGACCTCTAAATGACCTTTAAAATATCTATAAAAATAGGCAATAATATTTCTCATAAAAACGAATAAAATTAGGGGGTAGGGTCTTGAAATTAAAAAAAAAACATTTTCGATAAGCACCCTGATGTACATATGTATGTACACGATATGCACATTTGAGCGGCTTTCTGTTTGGTAGTACATATGTATATACTTACGTATGTAGTTAACCGCGATTGTTTATGTTTCCCATTTTACCTGCTTGTGACCTTTATCGCCAATAGCCACAGCCTACCAGCAGACGGCCAAGTCATTCAAATAACAATTAGTCATGCCGAAGCCGAAGTTTTCAGCCAATATTTTTAAATGTTTCGATATTTTTGAATATGTGTTGTCTGTAGATGGTAAGGCTGATAAATTTCAACGAACTACATATAATGGCCGAAGAGCGTGGCAGAATGTTTTGTGTGTAGCACAGTTTTTATTTATCCGAATGTTTTGGGGTTTGTGCCTAAAGGCACAGCAAGCATGAGTAGGGACACGATATCGAATAGAAAGTATCGATATGGTACTCATTTAAAGTATCGCTTTAAAAATATCGGGTACCCATTAATATCGGAATAAAAAGACTCGATATTCCAAATATCGATACCAAAATGCAAAAAATTTATATGAATATAGGTATAGATTTTTTTCGAATTTCGAACATTGCCCAACCATTCGATTATTCGGTTCGAATTTTGGTGGTGCAAATTCGATTTAATTAGAAATATTATTAACTTATTCGAAATTTTTCTAAAAATATTATTAACTTATTCACTGTAGGTTTGTTGAAATTGTTTTTAATTTGTATAAAACTTTAAAGTCGGATTTACACAAAGAATATGTTGTATTTATAAACATTAGTAATTAATTAATATTAAATAAACAAAAGGAAAACTGTAAATATTAAGGATTAAACGGGTGCGCTACTCAAATGACGAGGAGTGTATGTATGTGTAAGGGTATATATCGTCGTTTAAAGTACAAAACCGCGTATCGTAATTCTGCAAAACCGCGTAACTGACATTGGCTGCCAAAAATTGGATTTGCTCACACAAGCTCTTGGCTCAATCCTTATCCATTCGTCCTGAAATATACTAGCCAGAAATGCGATTACTTTATAAAAAAGATAACCATTTTGAAATATTAGTGTTTTTACTCTCTAGAACAGGGGTTCCCAAACTTCTTTCACATCGGCACCCTTGTTGTGCTAAACAAATTTCGCGGCACCCCTACTATTCAAATGTCTACGAAAACAGGAAAACACAATACAAACTTTATGCTCCTTTAGATTTAATGTGAGGACTGAAATTGTTTTGATGATTTTATTATTTCCTTTAAGTTTGTTGGGAGCTTTGACAATTTTACCCTGAAATCATTTGACCCTGAAAGCTTGCTGGGGTATTTGTTTTTAACCGAATTCACAAAAGAAGGTTATCAATTCATCGGAATATTTTTTAAATATTTTTTTCTATGTATGTTACCGCATAACTTTGGACCACGTTAACCGATTACTATAATTCTTTTTTAAAGGAAAGGTGTTACCTGACAGGTGGTCTAATTTGGTTTAAATCCGATCATTAAATCATGAATAGATTAATGATAATCTTAAATTCTTAGATGGGAATTGAAATCGGTTTTTTGCTTAAAAATTACTTGTTTATGTAAGCATTTTTTGAAAATGCAGTCTCACATAGAAATGTAAAAGTAAGGCCCCTATTATGAGTTGCATTCAACTGTGGTCGAAGGTGCTGATCGAACGAATTTTCATTTGGTATTATGACGCTCATTCGATGAGGAATAGCGCTATTGTGAATTTCGCCCGGTTAGGTTGTTTACAATAGTATAGTTTTCACGCTGAGAAGTTTTGTTTACAAAACGAGCAAACTAAATAGTATGCTTATACATATGCATGTAAATTTGTGCAAATTAAATGAAATAAAAAAGAAAGCGAGTTTATAAAAACGTGGTAAAAATTAGTACAACGGAGTTCTGGTTCAACGATTCGTCAGAGGATGAGAGCTTGGTAAACTGGCCAGGAGTAGAAAATGTTTAAGTGTAGTCTTTCCAATACATTTTGACATAAAATATATTTACGAAATTTGTCTACAGATTTACTAAAAACTTCCGACTGTATAAAGAGGCGTTTGTGAGCCAAATCTATTTAAAATATTTTAAAACTATCAATAGCATACGATTTTGTTCTCAGAGATCGTGCCATCTGAGTAATGGGATTTTCTTTCACCAGCCTTTCGAGCATGTGTTTAATATTCACGACGTTAGAACTGCATGAAATTAATAATAATTGTTTAAAATTAGTGTCTAGCCGCCATAAAGTAAAAAAACAAATGCAAATCATACATTTTTCACAATTTTCTAACACTTCGCTACACCATCGAAAGCAAAATTCTGTTCGACAGAAAATTCGATACTCAACAAAAATTTCGACACGGTTGCATAGTTCATAATTTCACTTTCGATGTTCGATCTTCGATAACCAGCGAAGAAAATAACGCTAAGAAAATAATTTTTACAGCCAATTTCAAGAAAGCAATTTAAGTGATAAATGGTTTTAATTTTTTGAATTTTAAATGGAAATTGCTAGTGAAGCTGTTATCAATTTTCTTAGCGTTAACTTCGAAGTTACATACGTTTTTCTGATTACTTTGTTTATTTATGAGGTTTTCATGCAAATTGCTAGAAATTCTAAAATATATATATCACCAATAAAAAAATCTCGACGGGGTAGAAAAAACCAGAGATGTATTTTAATTTCGCAGGCCTCTGTTATCTTCGCATCGTCATCCAATACGGGTTTTAAATCTAGTGGCGGCATCTTCCTAGTCGCCAGGGAATACCGAGGGATCATACAGTGACTTCTCGTGGCGTTGTCTGCCTCTTGCTTCATCCTAGACATCGCTCCTTTCGTTTTTCCAACCACCGCAAATATCCGCACACTTGCTCCATTTCAAACCATTGTTCTGTACAAATTTGTAGATAGCTTTAAAAATTTCGTCTCTGGTGGCGTAAGTCTGAAGTACTTTGTTCTTCTTCGATTTGCATTGCGAATGGGTACCTCACTAACACGAGAAGGCTGCCTCTAAAATCGTGTTGATTCGCTCTTTGACAGTGTGATTGTGAAGTTCCACAGAATAAATAATATATGCAGTGTTGCCAAACATTGGCTTTTTCTACCAAAACTGGTAGGTTTTTTTCCATTTGGTAGGTTGGTAGGCTTGATTGGATTTTGGTAGGTTTCGGGACTACGAGTAATAGTTATTTGAGAAAAATAAAAAATATGTATCAGCAAACATTTTAGCAATTTTTTTACATGAATATTTCACCGGTGCGTTCGTATAACGGCGGCCGCAAACATGATTCCTCAGTACAAACTTATACCCCTGTTATTGCCAATATACAATACGAACATCCATATATACTTTTTGGCGTACTTGGGCCAAGATTCCAGGAAAGTCTGCCAATGGGCTTGTACCCAACCATATTCTTCGCAATCGAAGTCTGTGTTCACGGATTTTATCGTAGAAAGCAAATAAGGCCAGAATAAATATTATGTCAGATATTCAGGCAGCGTTAGATGCCTTACAGTCCTTTAAAACGGCATCAAGGCTTGTGAACTCTTGAACCGCCTGGGAGTCCACAATAGTGTACCGCTGTGGAGGGTTCAGGGACATGAAGGGTTTGAAGGCAACGAAAGGGCTGACTGTCTTACAAAGAGTGGAGCCCAAATGCGTTTGCATGGTTCCGAGCCTTTCTGCGGTACAACTAAAGGATACACTACAGACCTACTTAGGAGCTAGCTGGGAATTGCTGCACACTGGCGGAAGTCGAAGGGAATTAGACAATCAAAGAGATTTACAAATTTTCAGGAGGAACTCCGAAAGATACCTTGAACTTAAAACTCTTACTGGCTACCTGCCAGCACACTGCAAGTTAAGGTACCGATTGAATTAAAGGGTCTTTCTGTAGAGACTGACTGTAGGTTTTGTGGGCCGGTGAAGGAAACCCCAGAGTATATTCTATGTGCCTGTCCACGAAGCATGAATAGTAGATTGATGCACCTTGGAGAAGGATTGTTTTCTCCATCTACAATTTGGAACATGGCATCATCCAAAGTGCTGAGCTTGTCTGCCGATGACAAAGGATAATAATAATAATATAGTCACTTGACACGAATAAAGATGCTCGGGTGTTTTGACGGCGAAAAAGGATTCGTGAAAAAATTTGCGAAAAAAGACACGTAAACATGGATTCAACATCATTCCGGAATAACTGTTTGGGGAATTCGTATACTCGCAAACATAGTTGACCGCGAAAATAAGTCTTTTTCGTCTTTCTTCGCCGTCAAAGAGGTTAACGCGTCTTTCTTTGCCCTCGCCTATATTAAGAGTACTTCTTCGCCGAAATTTTTTGTACGCGTCTTTTTTCGCTGTCAACTTTTGAGCTCGTGTCTTTATTCGTATCTAATGATAATATGTATGTATGTACAGTAAAATGAATCGTTATACGAAGTTAATTTGTTTTTATTGTACTAGCGGTGTTTTAGTTTTACTAAATGTTATGTTAGCTATGTTTTTAATAAATTTGACATTGAAAAACAATATTAAAACTCAAAAAACTGTTTGGTAGCTTTTGGTTGGTTATGGTAGGAAATTTTGGTAGGAAAAAAAATGTGTCTGTGGCAACGCTGAATATATGCACGTGCGCGAAGCCGCTGCGCTTGTTACGAGAACAGCCCAGCCAGCAAAAAATCCGAAAACGGGAAGAAAAGTGGATGAAACGCGGTTTAGGTCTACAAAAGTACCGAAAGTGGCTGTGAAAAGCGTACGTTTTCAGCTATTTTTCTTAAAATTTTCTGATTCAATTTTACGTTGACAACACGTACTGGGGAACGACGCTTAAGAGCGAAATATCCCTTTGCTACAGCTATTTGTGTTGTGTATGGGGTTTGACGAGCCGCTGAAGGTAATTTTAATAAAAATAAAAAGGGTTTGATTTTCTGGCCGCCATGTTGAAGTTTGATCAAGCCGCTTGCGTTGTTTATGGAAAGTCTAAAGAATTTGCCCGCACCACTAGTATACTGTAGCCACTAGCGGCACCCCAGGGTGCCGCGTCACCCACTTTGNACTAAAGGATACACTACAGACCTACTTAGGAGCTAGCTGGGAATTGCTGCACACTGGCGGAAGTCGAAGGGAATTAGACAATCAAAGAGATTTACAAATTTTCAGGAGGAACTCCGAAAGATACCTTGAACTTAAAACTCTTACTGGCTACCTGCCAGCACACTGCAAGTTAAGGTACCGATTGAATTAAAGGGTCTTTCTGTAGAGACTGACTGTAGGTTTTGTGGGCCGGTGAAGGAAACCCCAGAGTATATTCTATGTGCCTGTCCACGAAGCATGAATAGTAGATTGATGCACCTTGGAGAAGGATTGTTTTCTCCATCTACAATTTGGAACATGGCATCATCCAAAGTGCTGAGCTTGTCTGCCGATGACAAAGGATAATAATAATAATATAGTCACTTGACACGAATAAAGATGCTCGGGTGTTTTGACGGCGAAAAAGGATTCGTGAAAAAATTTGCGAAAAAAGACACGTAAACATGGATTCAACATCATTCCGGAATAACTGTTTGGGGAATTCGTATACTCGCAAACATAGTTGACCGCGAAAATAAGTCTTTTTCGTCTTTCTTCGCCGTCAAAGAGGTTAACGCGTCTTTCTTTGCCCTCGCCTATATTAAGAGTACTTCTTCGCCGAAATTTTTTGTACGCGTCTTTTTTCGCTGTCAACTTTTGAGCTCGTGTCTTTATTCGTATCTAATGATAATATGTATGTATGTACAGTAAAATGAATCGTTATACGAAGTTAATTTGTTTTTATTGTACTAGCGGTGTTTTAGTTTTACTAAATGTTATGTTAGCTATGTTTTTAATAAATTTGACATTGAAAAACAATATTAAAACTCAAAAAACTGTTTGGTAGCTTTTGGTTGGTTATGGTAGGAAATTTTGGTAGGAAAAAAAATGTGTCTGTGGCAACGCTGAATATATGCACGTGCGCGAAGCCGCTGCGCTTGTTACGAGAACAGCCCAGCCAGCAAAAAATCCGAAAACGGGAAGAAAAGTGGATGAAACGCGGTTTAGGTCTACAAAAGTACCGAAAGTGGCTGTGAAAAGCGTACGTTTTCAGCTATTTTTCTTAAAATTTTCTGATTCAATTTTACGTTGACAACACGTACTGGGGAACGACGCTTAAGAGCGAAATATCCCTTTGCTACAGCTATTTGTGTTGTGTATGGGGTTTGACGAGCCGCTGAAGGTAATTTTAATAAAAATAAAAAGGGTTTGATTTTCTGGCCGCCATGTTGAAGTTTGATCAAGCCGCTTGCGTTGTTTATGGAAAGTCTAAAGAATTTGCCCGCACCACTAGTATACTGTAGCCACTAGCGGCACCCCAGGGTGCCGCGTCACCCACTTTGGGAAGGCCTGCTCTAGAAAATAACTTATGCAATCTCACATACGCGGGTTTGCATTTTGCTGATACGCGGTTTTGAATTTTGTTGATACGCGGTTTTGCACTTTAAACGACGATATGTATGTGTATTAGCAAGACTATGACTCCATACAATATGTATAGCTCAAAGGGTGGGACATGCTCAATTTATTTTGGTTGTTGGTTTTTTCAGAATTGTTCAACAAGTCCATAGTGGCGTAGCAACCCTAACTCGGCTAGTAAATAAATGCTCCANTAATATGTATGTATGTACAGTAAAATGAATCGTTATACGAAGTTAATTTGTTTTTATTGTACTAGCGGTGTTTTAGTTTTACTAAATGTTATGTTAGCTATGTTTTTAATAAATTTGACATTGAAAAACAATATTAAAACTCAAAAAACTGTTTGGTAGCTTTTGGTTGGTTATGGTAGGAAATTTTGGTAGGAAAAAAAATGTGTCTGTGGCAACGCTGAATATATGCACGTGCGCGAAGCCGCTGCGCTTGTTACGAGAACAGCCCAGCCAGCAAAAAATCCGAAAACGGGAAGAAAAGTGGATGAAACGCGGTTTAGGTCTACAAAAGTACCGAAAGTGGCTGTGAAAAGCGTACGTTTTCAGCTATTTTTCTTAAAATTTTCTGATTCAATTTTACGTTGACAACACGTACTGGGGAACGACGCTTAAGAGCGAAATATCCCTTTGCTACAGCTATTTGTGTTGTGTATGGGGTTTGACGAGCCGCTGAAGGTAATTTTAATAAAAATAAAAAGGGTTTGATTTTCTGGCCGCCATGTTGAAGTTTGATCAAGCCGCTTGCGTTGTTTATGGAAAGTCTAAAGAATTTGCCCGCACCACTAGTATACTGTAGCCACTAGCGGCACCCCAGGGTGCCGCGTCACCCACTTTGGGAAGGCCTGCTCTAGAAAATAACTTATGCAATCTCACATACGCGGGTTTGCATTTTGCTGATACGCGGTTTTGAATTTTGTTGATACGCGGTTTTGCACTTTAAACGACGATATGTATGTGTATTAGCAAGACTATGACTCCATACAATATGTATAGCTCAAAGGGTGGGACATGCTCAATTTATTTTGGTTGTTGGTTTTTTCAGAATTGTTCAACAAGTCCATAGTGGCGTAGCAACCCTAACTCGGCTAGTAAATAAATGCTCCAATCCAAATATCTAAATTTTTAAATTTTGCACATACAACTTTTTGCGCCTCCTTTTGCTACTCCCTTTTGGCGGTGTAATCAGTGCGCCTCTGCCTGCGTTAATGTAGTACATTGGACGCGTACATAAGACGTAGCTGTTTAGCTCATCTGCTTCGAAACTGCTGGCAACTGTTGAATCCAACAATTACGTCTTAGAAACGGCTTGATAAATATGCTGCCACATGAACAGCTGATAAATGTAAACAAATGAAGTTGCAACAAATGGAAATAGTTGCGCCGATAGTATTTAGAATTCAACGCTGAGCTGCCGCCGTGTTGAAAAAATCGTTCAATGTTACAATAGGTTCTTTCCCGTACGCAACGCGGGATCCCGCGGGTGCCCAAAATAGCCCAGAAATTATTCCCGTACTCAACAAAATGGGAATAGAGGGCGAAAATTGGAACGTGTTGGATCGTAAGTGTCTTCTTCTTCCTGCCCGAAACAGCCCGGACTTTTTCTCCGGGTAAAAATGGATAAAGCGTCAAAGTGCATATCAGCTGTTTTGTGTTTACATGTTGCCTGCATTTACTTGGTGCTTTTAAGGAATAGTGAATGTATTTTCAATCTGTATATTCTTAAAATCAAATTTGTGAAACAAAATTTCAATTTCCAAGTGTTTTCATTTAAGTGACAAAAACAAAAACAACGCTAATAAGCTGTTTCTCAAATTCTGGGCACGAAATGTGGTTTTTGCGTTCCCGTACTTCTGGATTATGTTCCATTTTTGAGAGCAAACTTTTCGCTTATTCTCTAATTGAATTAAACAGTAAGGGTATTCATCAAGCCTTATAAATGCATTGTAAACCGTATAAACTTATAATTGTGTAAACCTTATAAATGAACTGTCAAAATTTGTATGGAAACTCGTTTACACATTTCTGATAAATTTATCCAGCGATTTCACTGAATAAACTTGATAAACTGAAGACAATGCAACGCTGTTGCAACTGTAGCTATGTTTTCTTAGGCAATAATCGGGATCCGCATACAAATTTTGCACGCAAATTCAACAACGATATGATCCTGATAGAGATCTGGTTCAATTATTATCCCGTCTGTTTGTTTTGTTTCACTGATAATTCGCCCGCAAAGCTAGTGAGGTAGTTTCTATAATTTCTTTATCCCCATGCTGGTAGTATAAAGTTAGTGATACTGAGCTCTATGACCAAAGAAAACGCGACTATTGTCGCATGTGTAAACGAAAAGAGAGTGTGGGTCGTTCATGTAACAGAGTGCGTAAACTTATAAGATTATCTGCTTGATAAAGTTATCGGTTTAGATGAATACCACTAGTGTAAAATTATATAGCAAACATCTTAAAAACATATATTTAGAAACGTAGTATTATTATAAAATATTCCAGTTATTTTATCACATCAGTAATATAAAATATAATAAATTTGTTTGCAACCGCCACCACACGAAGTGGCGTTAAATTTAATATAAGCGGCGTTAGTCTTTTCGATCAGCTGTTTAGGCTAAGCCCAACACGTTGAGTTCAGATAGCGTAAACATTTTTCGCTGGAAAAAATGGCGGAAAGTTGCCAACTGTTGAGCTGAGCGGAACTACTCAACTGTGCGTTTCTAAGACAAATAGCCAACGGTTGGGCAACCGCTACGTCTTATAAACGCGCCCATTATCATCTTCTTCTACCTGTGTTTGAAAAGTGAAGCATAGTGAGTTTCAGTAGACGCACACATCACTTACGAATGCATAACTATGTATGTTAAGTTCTATCCACAGGTTACTTTTATGTAAAAGCAAATGAATGTGTGTATGTGTTTTAGAAAAATATTAGACCTAAAATGTTTTGTTCTATTCATTCGTGAAATCTGGGAGTTTTTCTTTTCTGTGTGTGTTCTTTTCAAAAATAAATTTCACTGGAAATTCCTTCGCCAACCGTCATCAGCATGGGCGTCCAATGGCTGCATGGCCGTGAAATAGTTCTTACACAGGTACTGATTGACTTGATTAAAGCTGAAATTAGTCGAGAACGCAGAACGTATACTTAAACGCAGAATTTTGTCGATTACTGGAGCCCTCAGTGCTGCTTACTACACTGTTGCCACTCATCAATGCATTTTCATAAACTTACCCTTTCAACTACAATTTTTCGTGCTATAATAGATTTTAGCTAAATATAAACTACTTAGTTTTCAACAAAAACCTTATTCAATAGTAAATTTCAAATATTTTAAACATATTTTGAATAGGAACTTATATCTTTTTTACCATCTGTAAAACTGACGAAGTGGCAACCATCTAAAGAAGGAGAAATCAGCTGACACGGAGAAATCTAAATTCCGCAGATTTCTGCGCTACGGGCTACAACTACAGAAAAATTCTGCGGTGTTGAGTTTTCATTTACATTGCGCTTTGGTAAGACAGATCGTGTCAGCTGACTCGGGCTTAATAACCGGTAGGTTTACGTTCTTGACTAATTTCAGCTTAAGTGTTTGTGTACATTTAGACAATGTATCTGCATGTACATATGAATGCTTGTAGGAATACAACAGACATTCTTAAGGCTAGTATGCAGCTCTCAAGAAAACGGTCAAGAAAAAAATTGCCATTATTTCGTGCGTGTGCCCAAGGAATTTTGACATCTGATACTTCGCCATAATGGAACGGGACTATGATTTCTGTTGCAAATATGGGTTGCCCTGTGCTCTTTTTTCACAAAAAACTTTAGAAAAGCTTAGTAGAAAGCGTAGAAAACTTCTTAAGAACTGTGTACTGCCTCAAGAAAATTTTATATAGGAAAATTTCTTAGCCATTTCTGCATTTGGCTTCATACTGGCCTTAAAAAATTAACAAATTTAAGTTCCTTAAGCTAAACTAATTTGAAAGTAGTTTATATCATATCGCACACCTAGATCTAAAGTGAGCTAACGCGAAATTTAACTGCTTGTGGATCGTACAGATTCAACGCAAGTAAGTCCTATGAATTTACTTATGCAAAAAAATTGTAAACAAATTTTTCTTTTGAGTTGATTGCACTTTAGATTTAGGATTGCGATATGTAGAACAAGTAAGAAAGTCTAAGTAAGTAAATACCCGGCGCAAGTATTAAATATATGTTTTTCACCTTTCCGAAAACTACCGCTACATGGTAAGCAGGGGTGGTTTTACCCCTATTTTAAACAACTCCGTTAGAACGTTCAGTTAGACATAACGAGATAAGCTTATATAGTCATATGTGGGCGGTATCACGCCCGCTTTCCAAAATTCCAAATAATGTTACTTCTGTTCAAGGGATTTTTGTTAGTATCAATTTTGTTTAAGCTAGTGTCCTTAAATTTCGAAATATCGAAGTTTCAAGCATTTCTGAAATTTACCGTTATATGAAAAGTGGCTGTAATTTTAGTCCGATTTCAATGTTGCGCTTTTATGTGGCAAGCACAATAACCATACCGACTTTGGTACAAATTGGTAGAACGGTTACCTAGATACATACACGTGACCATGAGTGGGCGGTGCCATGGCCATTTTACAAAATTTTATCATAAAAGGATTATTTCAAACAACAATTTTGAATAAATTAGCTTAAGTATTTACTGATTATCGAAGATTTCGTATTTCTCTAAATTACCGTTATCAGGGCGTGGTTATTGTCCGATTTTAAAAATTTACAGCTGTTTGGTATGTTGTACTAAGGCCAACAACTGTGCCAAGTTTGGGAGAAATTGGTGGAGCGGTAACCAAGATATACACATGTAATCATAAGTGGTCGTGGCTACGCCCATTTAACAAAAATTTATATTATTACTTTCCGTCTAAAAATTATTTTAAATATCAATTTTGAGTCAATAATCTTCAGTAGTTACTAAAATATCGCAGTTTTTGTATTTCTGAAGATACCGTTGAATGGGAGGTAGGCGTGGTCCATTTTCAATACATCCGGCCTTCGCCCAAAAGAAGTACACATACCAAGTTTCGTTAAGATATCTCAATTTTTACTTGAGTTATCGTGTGCACAGACGTATAGACGTATGGACGGACGGACGGACAGACAGTCACCGCTTAATCGATTTATCTTTTCATTTTGATCATTTATGTATACATTTGTCTACATCTATTTCCATTCGTTTTGCCTGTTACAAGCAACCGTTATGTCAAAAAAGTTAAAATACTCTTGTGCACAAGTGCGCCCGGGTATAAAAAGGATGAATTTCAACTACTTGTAGTTGCTAAAAAATTACTTATTAAATTGCTTTTAACCCTGGAAGGTCATGGTTCGTCGTTTCGACGATGTGAGTTTTTATTTTACCGTTATCGCTGTTTTTCTTTGTTTGTATAGTGGTAATTTTTGTACAGCGCTAAACCCCTGTAGTCAAATGTACCAATTGTAAACTACCTCACAACTAGTATGAACCGCATGCCCAACTAGTCAGGCAACTCTCTTTTTTCCATGCAATCAATTGGTATTTTTAACATCCTACGAGATGGCAATTGTCAGATTTCGGTCAGAAATTTACCAGTCTTATACTAGTTCAAAATATATAGAAAAATACTAGTGCAATAATGGACCGAAACCACTACTTTGGGAGTCAAACAATAGAATAAATTCGTGGATATACAATAAAAACACCTATTTTTATTTAGCAGCCTTAGATTGGAACTAGTGTTAAATTTGTTTAGTAATCAAGAGGAAAAATAAATACATAAATATTTCAAACTTTCGAACATAAATTTAAATGCATTTTTCATTATATGTTATTAAAAGTAAAAGCTATCAGGTACAATAAATACTATATCTTTTATCTTTTTTAAAAATATTGATTATCACTAGAGTGCCAGTTACTGTCGAAATTCGACAGTTTTTCTAGTTTTAGAAGCCTTGGAGAGGTTTTCTAACTTAACACGTAGCAAAACTGATACGGTAAAATTAACTAACCGGAAAATCTTCTGCTAAAACGTAACTAATTTTTTTTTTTTATCTGAGAAGGTCTTTTTAGGACTTCGGCAGGACTTGGAATTGACCCGATACATTCAAGTTTATCGATAAATTTCAATGATTTGATACATATCGATAGTTCGATGAATTTCAAGAACACTAAAATTCGATAACTCAACAAAATTCGTTACCTCGACCAATTTCGATAACTGTGAAATCCGATGGCTCGATAAATTTCGATAACTCAAAAATGTAAAAACTTTGGATACCTTTATAAATTTTTACTTTTGCCATCTCCACATTTTTCGAAAACTAT
>NW_016157088.1:1139113-1212943 GCF_001687245.7 Rhagoletis zephyria | reverse complement strand
AGTAACCTTTGTGGCTGATTTTATTTCGATTAATAATAATAATAGATTCGCTCTTACACATACGTTAGTGTTTGGCCGAGCTTCTCCTCCAAATTGTGGCGTGCGCCATGAAGTTGTCACACAAATCGATTCCTATCGGAAAATTACAACTCTGTTTACCTAATTCATATGTATTTCTCATTGTCTCCATTTTCGCCTTTATCTAAACTTTCGTCTTTATCTTCACTTTTGCCTTTTTTGTCTTCATCGTTATCACTTGTTACTTCATCTTCATGTTTATCTTTATTTCAATGTTTAATTGTGCTGTTGATGTGTGCGGTTACTTAAATTCATACGCTTCATGTGAGTACTTATTTTTTAAATGTGCGTAGTCAAATCGACGAAGGATGAACTTTGTGTATGCTTTACGTTCATGTTTTCAAAGTAATTTTCTTAAGTTTTTTTATTTGTTTATATATTTTACTTGTGCAGTTATCGTACTCGATGAAAGCAAACAAAAGTAAAACAAAAAATTGCGCAATTTGTCCTCCTTCTAAGGGACGCTTAACTAATCATCCTGTGCAAAATGCCAAGAAAGTCTATGTGGAGAGCATAAAATAGAGCTTTGCGCCTCTTGCACAAAATGAGAACTGTCGTATCTGATTTTTTTTCCCCTTTTTAGTTCATAGTATTATTTTTAAGAAAAAAACACTTTAAATGTAGTATATGTACTTTAAGTTATTTATTTCTTATATTTTCTAATTAATGTTTTGTACAAAAAGCCAAATGAATCAGAGCTGTGAAATCTTGAATTACAATCAAAAGACTAAAGAAACACTACTTGATATTGTTTTATTAAAAAAATATATATATAAACAAAATAATGTGTGCATTTTGATACACAGCACAGTGGCCAATTTTTCGAAAAAGCTGGCCGAAAGTCGTGGTACAATTGTAATCAAACCTTGTGTATTCGTCTTTATTTTGGTTGCTGGTTTTAAATTTCACCACATAATTTCGAAATTCAAAATGGCGGATCCATAATGGCTGCTGTGTGCGCTTAAAATTATCAGATTTTTAGCAAAACTAAGGTAGTTAAGTATAAAAGGTCATGTTTTCTGCTTTTTTGTTATATAATGTGATGTAGCGGTTAGCAATATACGCTATCATTCCGCAGGGCCTGAGTTCCAGCCCAGCTTCCGACCAACATCAAAAAATAAGAAACAAACAAGTTTTTTGTAATAAAGTCGCCCTTTGGCAGGCAATGGCAAACCCCCGAGTGTATTCAGCCACGAAGAACAGCTTCTCATAAAAATAAAATCCCCGTTCGGGTTCGGCGTACAACTGTTGGTCCCTCCCCTTTGTGCGCCAACATCAAGGCGCACGCCACAAATCGGAAGAGAAGCTCGGACAAATACTAACGAGGTCTTAATGTTTGTTTCTAAATATCTTGATGTTCAAATTTACACGGGAACTGCGGGATTTTGAATGAATCAATAAACAAGACATACATATTTGTTGGTACAGGAATATATTTTTAAGATAACAATTTTATACACCGTCAGGCTCGCAGTCATTTGAAGTATCCAAGTTCATATCTATATTTTCTGATGGCAATTCTGCATCCGCATCTGACGACAATTTATGATTTTATTTTGGTGGGTTTAAACCAGTGGCGGACCCACGGGGTGTGTTTTAATATGGCGCATATTTATGTATAATACATTAACACTGGTTTAAACGTAAACTTGAAATGACAGGGTCCGAGGATACAAGCAGCCGATATTTTTTAATATCCTTATTCCTTGACTCTTGGGCTTTTTCGGAAAGTTGCCCAATTGGCAGGGGTGCAAATTCAATAATGAGAGGCCCACGGATGAGCACTCTAATATAGCAGTACTTTCTGACATCATTTAAATTCTAAAAACATCCAATCTTTAAAACATCAAAATCTTGACAGAAAAAATTCTTTACTTAATTTAAATCTTTTAGACACAAAAAAATTAAGAACTGCGTATAAAAACTGATGTCCAAACTACAGTGGCGGCTTGTGGCAGGTGGTTTAACCAAGGTGAATGGGAAAAACTTCATTATATATGAAAAAGAAAATTAGACCGCCCATCTCGACCACTCTCGTAACTATTTTCCTAATCCATCATAATGAGTAAACAAAAAAAATCAATCCGGGAATATCTACGTCTTACGTCAGTTTTTAGATGGCGTGACAATGAAAAAACATGTTTTACATACTCCAGATTACAATGTCCATGAGCGGATACTTGAAAACTGTTGTTTTTTTAAGGATAACACCACGATTTTAACAGCGATGAAAACTCTAATTTACGAAAAGTTTAGAGCGAATTGCTAGCAACAGTCACTTCGATCTCCTGTAACACTGAATGCCTTAAGAGAATCGACTTATTGTCTCATAACGATATGCAATAGAGCCCTCCTAACAATATAAGATGGTTATGCATACGAATGCACCAGTATTTTTTCGGACTTTTGGCCAGGGTTTTCCAAAAATTGGCCACTGTGCACAGGTTAATTTAATAACGCCTTCCAGGGTTAAAGTATGTATGTAGTTGATTTTCCGAGATCGCATATACAAACACACATACATGATTTTGGTTATATTGATGCTTGAGTTTTGTAGATTTACTAACCGGCCGTCTTCTTGTGCTAGAAAATCTCGCTTGCGTGACGACGCATGCGAGATCCCGCACGTGTAGACCGCAAAAAGTACGAAGCATACTTTTTCTCGCATACCGAGCGGTTTGCGAGCTCTCGCATGCTTTCAACTATCATTTTGGTTGTTTGACAGGTATTTTCTCATTTCGCAGAATTCTTAAGAGTAGCAACATGTTTGTTTTGGTGGAAAATACAAATTTAGCATGCGAAGCTCGAACCTTATTTTTTAGCGACATTTTACAAACGAAAAAGTATGCTGTCAAATGCCCAGTCAACAAAACTCTATCTCGCTGAACCCAAGCGAGATTTTCAAGCATGTGAAGACGGCTGGTAACATGGGTACATACATATTGGGTGTCCGTTATTTACCAAGTTGGTTTAATTTTCAGAGACACACCTAAATTTAAGAGTTTGTTAGCTTATTTTCGTAGATCTCATGTCGACTAGATCTTAATAGAATTGTTACCGGGTAGCCTATTTGCTTGCTGTGCATTCTTATCCAAACGAGGTCAGTAGCCACACCACTGTACAATAGGGACATGAATTTCGATATTATACGATACCAAATCGATACTTTTTCCATTCGATACCAATACTTTTTACTGGATAGTTTTAAAACGACACTTTTTGGAATCGAGTACCAGAACCCTTATATCGTATCGAATCTTAAATGCACATTACTAAGTTAATGTGGTTAATAATATATTGTACATTATATTATAAATAAGATGTGCTTAAGCTTGCGTTCATATGGCCGTTTCAAATTGTGCATGACGTGACATTTGTAATACAAAATACTAAAAAATAAAATGAAAAACTCAAAAAATTCTAAAAGGGTTTTCCTATATTTGCATAACATCCTAACCTAATATAAACGCACTCCTTTCCTTCTGAATTGATGTTCTACGTCAACGAAATGTCAAATTAAACTCTCACGCAGAATAACAATTGGATGTTGAGTTCAGTGTTGCCACAGACAAATTTTTTTACCGACCAGAATTTCCTATCAAAACCAACCAAAACCTTGCAAAATTTTTTTTTTATTTTTAGTTACTTTTTTCAATGTCAAGTTTATTAAAAATATACATAACTCAACATTTAGTAAAACTAAAACACAGTTAGTACATTAAAAACAATATAACAATTCATTTTTCTGTACAGTCTGATATATGTAAGTATATGTCTTTTTATGTAAACATACATATTATTATTGTTATTATATTATTACGCCAAGAAGACTCGCGCTGAGACCTAAGAAGATCTATTGTGCTAAACTCAGACCACAAAACCATCCGTAAACCTTATGAACTGATGACATCAACACAGCGAAATGTGGTGTTGATTCAAACTCATCATTTGAAAGCAAAGATGCTTGATACAATTGGTTGCTACCGAGGCTGTTCGGGTTTAATCCCCATCAGACGGTACATGAAATTTAAGATAATTTGTTTATTCTTAATTATGAAAAAGCTTCAGTAAAGTGTAACGTGAAGGAAACGTGTTTATTTTATATGATCTATAAGCCTTATTATAAGGTAATTATACTCCATGTAAGGCCCTATGTTAAGGGCTTATGTAAGCCTTATTTTATATGGCCTATAAGACTTAGGCATAAGGGTGTCCCTCAGCGAAAGAGAGCAAACCGTATGACCTGATAACATCAACACGGCGAAATCAGGTGTGGAATAAGGAAAGTTGCATACAACTGACTTTCCTTACAGATTTCAGGCATTAAATTATAAACCTTATGATCATATAAGATAAGCTTTATATAAAGCGCAAAAACTCTGGTTCTCTTCAGGAGACTTCCAATAACAATATCCAATTGTTTATTCAACCATTTTTTAATACTAAAGGTTTTTTATTTATCCCCACATTGCATTTTCTGGCATTTTCTAGGGGTTTTGGCGGAACTACAAATATAGTTACTATGAAAAACTGGTTAAAAAATAACTGGGTATTATTACTGAGAATCTGCTGAAGAGATATAGAGTTTTCCGGTCGAAAAATATTGATTTTCAAGTTATACGAAAAATAGTTTTTTCCCCCATATCAAATACATGGAAAATGGAAAACTTTGAGCGCTTTGAGCGACCTCTAAAATTTTTTGATTGCAAAATTAAAAAAAGGTATATTTTTTCGGTATAGAACAATCCTAGGGGGTGAGAGCATAAAAATTCCGACTTTACTTTTTTACGTTCATTTTTGGACCACCCTAATGTACACATATTGTATTCTATTGGTCCTGGTAAGCGCACTTTCATATACATACTCAGATGTGAGCATTCAAATACGTGCGTGCTAAATTTTTGTTTAAAAATATTATTTTTAAATACGAACATTTTTAAACGATAATCAAATATAAATAATTCATTTTTACTATGCATTATTTCCCTCAGTATACATTAAAGCATATAACGAAAAAAAGTTTAGCGTGTGGCAGTTTTGTTTGAATACTTATGTCGAGAAACAATTTTGTGTGTAAACATTTTTTTTATGCATCCGCTAAAAACCGTTAAATAGCATCTTTTGCTTCCTTATTTGCTATCCGATTTTTAAAATTTTTACTTCACCGAAACGGCTGAGGACTATACCTGAATAAAGCCTTACACTTTTTAGCAAGGTCGTCATCCTTTTTTGAGTGCTTTAGACTTATAGTATAAAAATAAAAATGTAGGGATAGTAATTCCAAAATTAGTGAAGGTATATACTTAAACGGGTTTTAAGGCCAAAACTGTTTAATAGTCCCGAGCGTGACCTCTTCAGCGACATAAAGATTTAAAAAATCGGATATAAAATAAGAAAGTTATAGCAAAACCCGATTTACCGGTTTTAGCGAGTACCTAAAATTTTTTTTACACCCAAAATTTTCGCTAAACTTTTTTTCTTTCTTAGTGTACATATCGTCGACTGGAGAAAAGATTGCCTTATGTTACTTTCGGGAGGTTACACGACGATAGATTTTCTCGAAAGTCTCGGACAATAATACTAGTTCACGAAATTCGTAAATTACTTTATTTTTATTGTTTATTGTGAATTATCTTTGAGTTTATGAAAGATTTTATTTAGAAAAATTTTGACGTATGCTACATTTGTAAAAGTTTTACAGCCTCTTCGGGTGCGGCGTAAAACTGTAGGTCCTTCCCTTCTTGGGACAACAACAAAGCGCACGCTACAAATCGGAGGAAGTCTCACCCGTCCAGAGCTGTAAAAAATTGCAATCAAATTGGATTACAATCGCATATTTTACGTAATATTGCAATCTGGTTTAATTGCAATTAACATTTATCTATATCTATACTAATTATATAAAGAGAAGTACCTTTTTTTGTAACAGGTAATCTCGCGAACGGCTGGTCCGATTTTCATGAAATTTTGTACACAAATAGCTTTCGGTAACTACCATGTTTTAGACTTTTTTTCGGGTAGGTGGACCAGGGACCGGTCTATTCGAAAAAAACTTATTATAGTCCGATTTGCATAAAATTTAGTACGTAAGTAGCTTTTTAGCATATATTAGCATATATGACCCATTTTTTCCGGGAAGTGGTCCAGGGACCGATCTGTTCGAAGAAATCGTATTTANAAGAGGAAAAAATTTATTTCGCTTTGCGAATAACCGTGCTATGAAATGCCGCACAACTGGAGAATTTCAAGAACGGATATAACACTTTTCTTAGGTTATTTAAAGCGGCAAATGACCACCAAACCTTAATCTTAGCAGACAAATGTGCCAATGAAAATCGTAAACATGAATTGTTGGTGAAAATGTTGGACCAAAAAGTTTCAATAAAATATATAAAAATTTTGGGCGGGACGAAGTTCGCCGGGTCTGCTAGTTGCTTATATTTTTATTGCAAAAATTTAAATTTGCAATCATTTAGAAGAAATTTATTGCAATAAGTTTTTGATTGCAATTAATTTTTGCATAAAAATTGCTAACTGTAATCTGTCTAAATGACATTTATTTTGATGAATAATTGGAAGTACGATGGTGAGGCACACAAGCCCTCAGTGGGTTAACGCATCGCATTAGCAGCGCAAAGTGAACCCCCTCACGGCATTACACCTAACAGTAGGTTGTTTTGATTGCCGTCTTTAATGATCCGCTAATCGAGAGCATATACAATGTGCGTGCATAAAAATTCGATTTTCAGCATGACAAAGCTGCAACTAAACAGCACCTCCATCGTGTTTTTCAACCATCCCGGATTTCCGGTGTTTGCCGTGGAGGCCTCCCGTCCAGTGCTATGTTTATGTGTAGCATTGGCCTTTGGACCTCTCGGGCCAGGGGGTGCCTTGGTCCTACTGCTGGTGGGTGCGGGTGCACCTGATATCTGCTTCCGCATAGGGCTACTTTTGGCTAGGCGCGGTGGTACTGTGGCTTTGCTTTGTGCAGAGTTTGTAACTCCTTTCGGCCTTTGTTTGGGAGCGCCGGACTCCCGTACTGGAGTTGAAGTTTTAAGGTGTGGTGTTGTTGATTTGTCCATATTTTGTCCCACGAGACGGGGAGAAAGGGAACGTCCGCCCGGGCAGAGATCCACTGTACCCGGGTAAGGCTAGTTGGCTCCGAAGGTCGCCCGGTATTCGGAGCACTCCGTTCGCGACTGGGCTTGGTGAAGGGTCCCCAGCTACGCTGATCCTCGGTACGGGTCGTATGACACCTTGATCCGGCCCTGCAAAGAGAAGAAAGTGGATAACTGGCAAGGAGTTTGGTCAGAAAGGGAATAATAGGCGTAGGGATTAAGGAGCGGCCCCGCTCGAATTAGCCGCCAGGGCGTTACCAGGGGTCACCACGGGGAGGCCCCTTATACTAGGGGGTGCTAATCGCAATGCAATTGAACACCTACGAGTCCCCGCTTTGGGATGTCGCGTGTGTTCAAGTCGATCACCCCCATCAAAGACACCCCGAAACGGTGCAACAACTACTCACTTGCAAGTTTTTACTAGTTTTGTGTTCAATAACTTTTCCTGCTAGTTTTCTCTTTTTCTCAATTTCACGTTCTATTTTGCTCAATTTCTTTATTAAAAAAGCATGAATAAATTATTATATTTTTGAGATTGCAATTAAAATGTTGGTTGAATCAGTGATTTGATTGCAATCACAATCATTGCATTGCAATCAAATGTGCTTACAATTAAATGGATTGTAGTTTTTACAATCAGAAAAATGCAATAAATTTTGATTGTAATTCTATTAGTAGCACAATCATTGATTGCTAAAAAAATGGATTGCAAATTTTTACAGCTCTGCACCAGACACTAAAACGCGAGGCAGATGGGCATGCTTATGCAGATAAACTAGCACACAAATGCGCATAATGATTCTGCCCTGAAAGACGGCAGTATTGGGGCATTACGAGCCGCAAAGTCATGGGCTCGAGTCCCACGGGCAATAGAATTTTCATTTAATTAATTTTTATTCATTTTTTTATAAGTTCTATATTTTTTTAACGTTGCTTTCAGTTAGTTGTTGACGTTTTAATAAAATTAAACTAACTAATAGTAAAGTAAAAATTGTGAAAATAAAGCAAATGAAAATATAATTAAGTAAAATTGAATATATAAATCAAATAAAATAAAATAGATAATTAAAACAAAAACATTTTTTGGCAATCGTTCCAACCGAGGATCGAACCTGGTAGCCATAGGCTTGTAGCACGCAACTCACTCCACTCGGCTACCGCGGACGACAAACTCGCTTCTTTGTTTCCTTAATTGTACAAAAGACAACATCTGGCCGTTTTACCAGTGTTGTCATCGAAAATTCCCCTGATCCAAGTTAATTCCCAGAAATTTGTATGCAAATAAACGAGCCCGTTTGTCAACCGTATAAAACGCCAGACAGACGGGCATGCTTATGCAGATAAACTAGCACACAAATGAGCATAACAATTTTGCCCTGACAGACGGCAGTATTGCGGATTAACGAGCCGCAAGGTCGTGGGTTCGAGTCCCACGGCCAGTAGAATTTTCATTTATTTAATTTTTATCAATTTTTTTTATAAGTTCTACATTTTTTTTAACGTTGCTTTCAGTTAGTTGTTGTTGAATTTTTAAATAAGTCTAAAATTTTAGATTTACTAATAGTAAAATAAATAGTAAAATAAAAAAAATGTGATATACAATAAAGCAAATGAAAATAATATAAAGTAAAATTAAATACATAAATCAAATAAAATTAAGAAAAATAAAATAAATAATAAGAACAAAAAAAGTTTTCGCTATCGCCACAACCGAGGATCGAACATGGCAGCTATAGGTTTGTAGTTCGCAACTCTCTCCATTCGGCTACCGCGGACGTCAAACCTGTCTGCTTTGTTTCCTTACTTGTACAAAAGACAACAGCTGGCCGTTTTTACCATTGTTGTCGTCGAAAATTCCCCTGATCCAAGTTAATTTCCAAAAAATTTCCTGCATTTGTTCGGCTGCTTATGCGCATTTTAAAGAGGAAATTGCATGAGTTGAAGCAAATAAAGGTTGTTTATGCAAATAAGCGAGCCCGTTTTCCAACCATATAACATATTGTGCTAGCGCCAATCTATTATTATTATGGTTTTTAACTTCTTAGATACATTTCATTTATTAATTTAAATACATCGGTTTATTTTATATAAAAAGATGGTTGTAGCCGCTCACGCCTGTTATAAGAATCTTCTTACTATCCAAATTGTATCCAACGTGATCGATTTAACCAATTGAGCGACGATGTCCAGCAGGTCAATTTTTTTGTTATTATTGCAGTCGCAGATATAACTACTGGTACTTTGTTCAGCTTCCACATATTAGTATCTCAGCTGCGAATTTATTGATTTCTGTTGCATATGTGGATTCGAAATTTGACGTCAGGGAAACTGCTACATCTTTTTGCCAGAACATCTTAGTTGCAGAATCAACTACAATTGTGACTGGCGTATTGGCGTCGGTTGGCCGGCCAATAAGAACCGACCTGTTCCACTAAATACGAACATTTTGTATTGAGATAACTTTTCCCGGTTCGTACGTGTAGTAAGGGGGTAAACTAATGTCGGCGTCGTACTCAGCGTTCGGACTACTGAAACTCGATTCAGGAGTAAATGACTCGAAAAATCGGTGCAAAAACGAAATTTTCGGACCAGATTAACATTTTTTATTAAATAGTATACTATTGAAATGGAGTGCTTGTAAATCAGCTTGATCTCTAAACAGTATTCAAACCAAACTTTCAATGAATAAATTTATAATTTTGTTTTTTAAATAAGTAAATAATCAGACGGCGTATAAATTTCTGACTTTTGGTTTAATTTTCAACTGTTTCGTCATTAAGCCTGTTCCTGTATTTATTTCTAATGTGATTCATCTCTGAAAATTTTATTTCGGCAGCAGCACTACTGTGCAGTAAAATAGTTAACGTCAACATATACTCTATCCAGTTTGTTAAACATACACCCTTCCAAAACATTTGGGAAATAAAAAATGATTCCGCAAGGAATGTTAAGGAGGAAAAGAGACAACTTCTGTTACACCTTGATATACAAAACCTTGGTGGTTGCCAAGTTATTGAGCAAAAATTTTAAAAGTTACCATATTATTTTTAATAAATGCTTAATGTGAATGGAAAACAGTAAAAAAATCGGAGCATATTTAAGTCAAGCGGAGTAGGGAGAAGATTTTAAATTTAAAAAAGAAATCGGAGTAAATCTACTCCGATCGGAGCGAAGTCCGGACGCTGGTCGTACTTCTATAGAATAGCTAAATGCATTATTTTTGCCACATTATTGTGTCGTGTGGTCCACTGCTAAGTATCATGTGCTCCATAGTTTCGGGCATCTAGAGTCAAAGATACTTTTTTTTAATATGCGCTAGTGCCGTGTTCCGACTACCTTGTCTTCAATAGATATCAAGGCCCTGACAGTCTCTGGGTAAAGTCCTCCTCTTTCTAACTATAGGTCGATGATCTTACGTCTGTTGTTTGTGCATTAAGCTGTGTTTTGTATTCGTTCTGGAGGCTTATAGTTTGTCGCGTGTCTACTCTCCGCAAGAGTTAGTGGGGTCTACCCTTCATCAGCGCTGCATGCGTAGGGATGAAACGATATGAGTAAATACAAGTACATACTCGATACTTTTCGTTCGATACCAAGTACGAAAACCGCGAGACGGTGCCAAAGTCGACATAATGCAAAGTATACACGATCCAATTTCTTTACCAAAGTCGAGTGTTTGCAACGTTTACACGACCAATTGTTCGAGTGGAAGTGTTAAGTGGATGAATGTTCAGTACAGACGTTTTAACGCGATGTAAAAGTCACTGAGTAACTCTATTATTCTTAGCGCTGTAAACGTTAGCGGGCAATACTAAACGTAGGGGCAAATAGCTCTGTTATTGAAGAAAAGAAATAAAGAAAAAGAGTTGATTCAAAATATAAAAAAAAAAATTCTTAGAAAACACTAAAATATTAAACGTATCCCAGGGCAGAAAATTTAATCGCTATCTTCGAACCTAGTCTATAGAAAATGTGTACAGTGCCGAACAGAAGTATTGGCAGAGTGAATTTTTCGCAATATATACAACGTTTTTTATTCTAATTTATTTTCGACAATTTTTTATAAAATATTGTTCATTCTACACCAGAAACATAATAATAAAATCTCTAAACTTTGTGCAAAACTCAGGAAAATGTATTAAATTTGCACACTAATTTGCAACTTTTTATGCAGATTTTTTAGAAAAATATTGTCATCTGGCTGTCATTTCTGAAATTTAAAAAAAAAATGCTTGCTTGGCGTCCAACATTATCATATTGGCCAAACAGTTGGCACATATAAACCTTGCCTTATTATAATTTGTGAACTTATCAAAAAAAATGCGCGTCCTTTAACGTACGAGAGCCAAGGATGACTTCGACTTCTGGCAACACAACAGTTCGCCGTCGGTCAAAGAAAAAAAGGTCTACGAAAGGTAACGAAGTGTCCTCATATTTATCCAGCCCAGTATCCTCCCTGAAGTCGAAGCCATTTGAAGAATGGGAGGAGCCGAAAATTGCGTTTCCTTTGTTGTTTAACAAGCACGATCATATTTACATATAGTATACAGTATATTTTGCTTAGCTGCCCATCCTTCTTTGCACGAAAAACTTGTGCGCTTAACCGAAAAAAGCACTAAGCGAATTTTCTTTACTACTTCAATGAGGAAGGTATCCGAATCCCTATGAAACCAAATAATGGAGGAGCACTTACCACGTAGAAATTACTGCAAGAGAATTTTTTTCCGAATGGTTTCTAATTATCTATATAACTACATAAAATAATTGCCGTTTTCGTTGTTCTGCGAGATGAGCAAAATAAATAATAGCTTGTAAAATTAGGGTAAGTGTAGAGCCAGTGCAGGTAAACGTAATACTTTCTTTGATAATTGATAACAGTTACAAATTTTTAAGGCAGGTATCGTTAATGTGCAGGTATGTTGAATGCAAGTATCGGAGCAGTTTCGTTATAAATGTTAAAAATAATGCCGCTGATGGGCATTTTGGGGTAGGTATCTTAAATGTGCACTTAAGCACAAAGGCAGCAAAGCAAAATATACTGTATTTGTTCTTTGCGAACGTTTTTTTTCGAAAGCAGGAGCAACAATAACCCCGTCAAGAAATCGGTTGACTGGAAAACATTTGGAAAAACTTCTATTCTTCGGAAGTACAACAAAAGAGGACTTTTTTCCCTGAAATATTTTATTAATAAATGTTTTCTTAAATAAGATTAACTTGTAATCTGTTCCAATGTATATGTATCTGTGTAAATACCATTCATCATTAAACATATCGCACATCGTCTTCAAAAGAGCCACAACTCAAAATTTGGTATTTTTGAGATTATACGCTAAAAATGTACGCAGAGCTTTTAGTTACATCTCAGCAAAAGCTGGGGCAAATTTTTGTTATAATTTGCTAAAAAAGACCTAAGGTAAAGTCGCCATTGCCCATATGATTATCATGTGCTAAGAAATAGTTTTTCGCAAACGTATTATTTTGAGTTGTGACTTTTTTGAAGACGGTGTGTGATATAGTTCTGCTATGTAACGGAGTTTTATTTATTTTCAGTTCCTACATTATTAAATCCTATTATTCGGGGTTTACGATTCCCAGAGGATGATTAACTTATGATTAAAAAAAATACTTAAATACTTAGTACGGAATACACAATGAGTACCGATACGAGTAGGTATCGATATTTTAGGTCCGATGTTTTTCAGGCATCGATACTACTTCCAAGTAAAAGTATCGATACCTGCATGATATCATTTCATCCCTATGCATGCGATATCAAAACATTCTGTTACTGCGTTTAAAATGGAAATACTCACGTTAATTGTAGACCCGATTTTCTAGCAATTCATGTAAGTTTACAATTCCGCGGCCTCCCATACCTACAGGTAACAATGGATGCCTCATGCTATGTTGGGCGCACTAAACTTTCAGTACGGTAAAGCTACTATCCAAGTCCGTTTTCGTCCCGCTTAGAATTTTAAAAGAGTAGATTAACACAAGCATCGCGTAGGTATTATTCCCGCGTACTATATTTGAATGTGTTAATTTTGAATTTAGGATATGTGGAGGAGTAAGAAACGGAATCGAAAGCTTTCTGGTAATCATGTATGCAAAACTTTGTTTTGTGGCTTGTTATAATAGTATCTAGGGAGAGTTGGTATTTACATCTTTGGCTTGATTTCCTGCATCCTTTTTGTTCTTAGCGTATAACATTGAATTTTTCACAATCCTACGCCAAAATTGCCGTGAAAAGTTTGTAGATGGTATTCAAGCGAGTGATCGGCCTGTATTTCGCGGGATTTTTTGTTTCGGAGGCAACATCAGGATCAGGAAAGTTTTTTCTTTTGGAAGGTACGCTGGTATAAGTGATGGGTCCAACAGAAATTTCACGGAGGCTCTCTCTAATGGAGTCATGAATACGTGAGCCAAACGAAGCCATTAGGCTTTCACGTACAAGTCGTGTGTACGAAACTACGGAATTTTTGCGACGCTAGCAGCCTGGCAGTTTGCGTTTGTACTTTATAGATTTTTTGTCTTCCTTTAAATTAATTTGTAATTTTTAAAAAATTTGTTACTCTATTTTAAGAGAGCTTCACCATGCAAAAGCCACAGAGGAAAGTGTTTACCTATCTTGATTGTGACGGATGTTCCAAAGACTTTTGCACTGGGTTTATATATATTTCCCACCTACCAAGTAAAATTAAGTTTTCAGTAGGACTAACAGTTCAGCGTAATATTCACATTTCATAAACCGAAATAAATTTGCGTGCGTGAACGGTCAGAGCTGCATATATGCCAAATTTCCAGAAATTTGTTGCATAAAATTTCACCCCATAATCGCGCTAACAATCTATCAATATGTTAAATGAGCATAAACGTCAAATCGAAATGTCACACAAGACCAATCTTGGAATTTGAGTTAGCTTTTTACGCACGCCGCTCCATTCCGGTAGGTCCCAAAAAAGATGTATGATGATGATGCATGAGAAATTTTTGACAGTAATTCATTCAAACCGCAACCTTTTAACTAATAACCCCGAGAGTTAACGTTTTCCAAAATCTATGCCTTTTGAAACAATGCCATATTCTTCTTCTCCTTTATTGGCGCTGTAACCGCCTAAGCGATTTTAGCCGAGTCCAAAACGGCACGCCAGTAATTTCTCTTCTTCTTGGCAGTCCAAAGTAGCACTTGTTAGCAAGAGTGGTTCTCCGTTGGATTTCAAGGCTGACATTATTATTGCTGTTAATGCTGGTTCCCAAATAAACGAAGTCGTATACTTTTTCAAACTTGTACCTGTCAACAGTGACGTGGGTGCCAAGACGCTTATGCTCTGACTGTTTGTGTGATGACAGGAAATACTTCGTTTTGTCTTCGTTCACCACCAGACCCATTCGCTTTGCTTCTCTATCCAATCCCGAGAAGGCAGAACAGACGTAGCCCTTGTTTTTACCGATAATATCGATGTCGTCGGCATACGCCAGCAATTGTACGCTCTTATAAAGTATTGTGCCTGAGCGGTTCAGTTCTGCGGCTCTTATTATCTTCTCCAACATAAGATTAAAGAAATCACACGAAAGGGAGTCCCCTTGTCTGAAACCTCGTTTGGTATCAAACGGCTCGGAGAGGTCCTTCCCTATTCTGACGGGGCTGGTGGTAGTGCTCAACGTCATTTTACACAGCCGTATTAGTTTCGCGGGGATACCAAATTATTCAGACATCGCGGCATAAAGGCCACTTCTCTTCGGCTTTGAAATCGACAAATAGATGGTGTGTGTCGATCCTATTCTCGCGGGTCTTTTCCAAGATTTGGCGTATTGTGAATACCTGATCTATGGTGGAAATGCCAGGCCTAAAGCCACACTGATAAGGTCCAATCAGCTCGTTGACGGTGGGCTTCAGACTTTCGCACAATACGCTCGATAAGACCTTATAACCTATGCTTAGAAGGCTGATTCCGCTGTAGTTGGCGCGAATGCACATTAGGTCAAATGATACATTTGGCTGTGCGAAAGTCAAATTTCGTAAAGGCAGTTTTACATTATTTTTTGTTGCCATTCTGTAGGGAATACTCCAAAATAACAGAAACTTCACTTAGTTTTTGTAAAATAAAAAAAGCCGTTAACCAGCAATAAACCAAAGTTACACTTTCAAAACGTTATTTTGTAAATTTCAAGTGCATTGTTTTTGTGAAGTTCGAATAACTAAAGGAAAATTTTAAATGGGAAACAAAACTATATCTAAGTGAGAACCTATGTCCCAATTTAAAAAAGTGACTTTTTATCACTTGTTTGCAAAAAAAACTGACTTATTTGCATAACCTCAAAAATTTTCTGATTTATTTCCATTTATGATTTTATGTAAGCTTTTACAATTTTGTTAACTTTCGGCAAACAAAATGGAATCGGAAATGGATAAATTAAGATGTAATGAGTTCAATTTATTTTACTTAATTTGCCGTTTTTAGCCGTTTTCAAGAAAAACGTTTTTTTTCTGGGCTATCATGCTATCACAAAAGGCGAGTTGTTTGAAGTTTGGCTGATTGGATGTTCGAAAAAAGAAAAGCCTTTTTCGGTTGTCAACCATGTTGAAAAAAAATTTGGTGCTGCTGATATTTGCGAAAGTTCCATGAAATTCTTAGAAGAAAAAACACGTATTTTTGCAATTATTTATCAAATAAATATGAAAATTATGGGAAACAATTTGGAAAGGATGCTAAAATATTTAGATCTGAAAACATAGCGTTTCTTGCTGATAAGGTTCTTTTCGAAATCAAAAAGCCAACTGTGTCGACCATCAGCCGGATTCTAACTTTCGCTATCGCTAAAGTGCTAAAATAGGATAGCCAACCTTTTTCCGAATTTTTAGCTATCTCCAAAAATATCTCCAACATTTTTTGGTGATAAAAAATCCATTTTAATGGTAATAAATAGTGAAAATGGAAGTATGTGATAGCAAAAAAAAATTACAGCTTCAATTTGGATTACATTTCTTCTCCTGTAGCGTAGCCGAGGCTACGTTACAAATACACTAGCGCCTTCGCAAAAAGGCAATCCTTGATAGAACTCACGGACTGAAATTTCGATTTTTTTTACTCAAAGTAAATAGAGCTTTGAACATTCTTTTAACAAATTAGTTTCATAAACATTCGTATTCTTTTCAGGAAGTTACCAGCGATTTTTGGTAAATGTGTCGCAAAGCAGCATCTGTATTCCGAATATAAATAATATCGGTGGAGAATTTGGAAATACTGAAACCTCAAGTGAAAATTAAGTGTTTTATGAAGACTAACTGCTTTAGGGATCTCTCCTCAAGACATATCTGCGAGACATGTAGTAAATATTTTTCTTTTTTAATTTAGGAATTTCGATAATACCATAACTAATCGCTAAAATAAACCATTTATGTACATGTGACCATACTTATTTTATTATGTAGCTCATTTTAAAGGGGAGGGGGTTGAGTATGGTAAGAAAATAACTTGTGTCAAAACCAAGCTAATTGGACAATGTTTTTGAGTACTACGTAAACACATATACTCACCATTTGAACATACAAAAAAGCAGTAAAGTCTGTTTTACGAAAGCCAAGTCTGTTTAACATTTTATTTACTGCCTTTACACTTGTTTTAACATTTGCCATCTTTTTACATTAAAATAATGCAATATTTTAGCTTTAGAATTTGACCTAATGTGGAATGGCGGGATCGCCTTTCTTGTGGATTGGGCAGAGCACACTTAAATTCTAGTCGTCGGGCATGCGTTCATCTGACCATATTCTGCATAAGAGTTGATGCATGCACCTTATCAACTCCTCGCCACCGTACTTGAATAGCTCAGCTGGCAGGCTGTCAGCTTCAGGAGCTTTGTTGTTTTTCAAGCGCACCATCGCTGTTCGTACCTCGTCATAGTCAGGTGGTGGAGCATCGAGTCCATCGTCATCGACTGGGGGCTCGGGTTCGTCTTCTCCATTTCAGCGCTGCTACCATTCAGTAAGGTGGAAAAGTGTTCCCTCCATAATTTAAGTACATTCTGGACATCGGTCACTAGGTCGCCATTGTTGTTCTTACAGGAGTTCGCCCTGGTCTTGAAACCTTCCGTAAGTCGCCTAACCCTCAGGTAAAATTTTGGGGCGTTTTTCCTGTCGGCTAGCATTTCAAGATCTTCGCTCTCACGTATTTCGGCCTCTCTATCAATGTCATCAAACTGGGTGAAAATTGTCATAATCAGAGGCGGGCACTACCACAAACAAGGGTGGGCTTAAAGTGAGAATGTGTTAGTGTATCCAATTCATTTTGCATGCTGTCGCGTTCTCATCGTTACGCTCTCGCTTGTATACGTACACGCGATGCTTACGCTCTTTTAGCACCTGCTAAAGGCTCTGTTATGCATACTTGGCATTGCATGCACTGCTATACCATTTTTACGTAGAAATCAAAAACCAACAGACTTTTACGTATGTAATGCTGTGCGTTGGGTAACCGCTTACACGCGAAGCTCATTTAACAGATTCCTTATGTGACAACTCTCAAGCAATGCCAAGTATGCATAACGGAGCGTTAAGTCTCTGCCCATGCCTGGTCATAATAAATAGATAGACTAATCGTAAACTTAAAATGTGTTCCACTAATTCAAAAATGTTCCCCTTGTACATATATACATACATATATATACTTGTATACATATTCCTACCCTGTAGTAAAATTTAGAGACAGTCTGACAAAGCGCTAGTTCCAAACTACATATATCAGAACTATCTCTGAACTAGTGCAAAACGGATGCAGAGCGGAACAGTTGAAACTTGCGGTGTAAATGTAGGCCAAAATGCTCACTACTTCCATAATACGAATGTAGCTCAGCGAGAAGACCTCCGACTGAAGCATCGTTGGTCGGTAGTTCAAATCGCGGTGGAGGCAGTTGTGAGTTTTCAAATTTAATAAATTTAAATTTGGAGCGTGCAGCTTACAATAATTTTTTTTAATAAAATCTGTAACAAAAATGGAATCTGTAAAAAAAGAAAAAAAAACGAAGAAAATATCCAAAAATCGAATATTAAAAAAGTTTTCTTATAAAAAGACTGTCTAAAACGGAACCAGGTGAAAACTAGTTGCAAAGTAATGCACTGGGCGACAATTGCCACCGCTAATGACATCGCCGTGTAAAACTGGACAGTTGAAAGCATTACTTGGGTATGGAGCTAGAACTAGCACTGTCGGCAAAAGGTCTAGTTCTACGCTAGTCAGATTTTCTGCAGGGTACATACATATGTATGTATGTGTACGTTTATTCAATTCACGCTTGCAAGCCCAACTATTTTGTCAGCAGCAGTAAGTAACTGCCAATACAATACAATAAGAATCTTTACAATCTATTGTAACTGGTTTGTCTCTGCGTTGATGATTTTACTCCTAACGACAACTTCACGCTCACACCAATGCCGTCACGTAGCATACCATAATTGCTCTCGAAAAACATAGTCATATCCAGTGTTTCCACAGACAAATTTTTTTCCCACCAAAATTTCCTACCATAACTAACCAAAACCTACAAAACCTTTTTTTTTTGAGTTTTTAACATTTTTATTTTTTTAAATGCCAAATTTATTCAAAACATAGATAACATAACATTTAGTAAAACTAAAACACCGCTAGTACAACAAAAACAAATTATCTGCGTATAGAAATTCATTTTACAGTACAGACTTATCCAAATGTATGTCACTTTACACACAGCGAAAAAGACGCATAATTTCGGCGAAGAAACACTTTTACCATAGGTGACGGCAAAGAAAGACACATAAACTTATTTTCGCGGTCAACTATGTCTGCGAGTGTAACAGTATACGAAGCCCCCAAAGAGTTTTGGCGGAATGATGTTGAATCCATGTTTACGCGTCTTTCTTCGTCGAAATTTTTTCAAGCGTATTTTTTCGTAAAGTTTTTTTCATGCGTCCTTTTTTGCCATCAAAAAGACAATCGTTCTCCAAGGTGTATCAAACTACGATTCATGCTTCGTGGGCAGACACATATAATATAGGATGCATTCCAAAACGTCAAAATAAAAAGCATCAGTCTCTTTTATTTCTAAGCCTAAACAGATTGTAATGCAAAATGTGCGCAACCACGGTTGGATGTTAGATTGCAACTAGGTTGCGCAAGTTAGACTTTTTCTTCTAGAGCGGTTTATAAATAAAAGAAACTGGTGCTTTGTATTTCGACGTTTTGAAATGCACCCATACTCTGTAGTTTTCTTCACCAGCCCACAAAACCTACAGTCCGTTTCTACAGAAAGACCCATTTAATTCAAATGGTACGTTAACTTGCATTGTGCTGTCAGGTAGCCAATAAGAGTACTAATTTCAAGATGTCTTTCGGAGTTCCTCCTGGAAGGAGCTATGAATTTCTTTGATTGTATTATTCCCTTTGACTTCTGCCAGTGGGCAGCAATCCGATATTATTCCCAGCTAGCTCCTATGTTGGTCTGCAGTGTATGCTTTAGATGTGCCACAGAATAGCTTTGCGAAACAGTCAGCCCTTTCGTTGCCTTCAAACCCTCCATGCCCCGGAACCCACCACAGCGCGCAAGCCTTGATGCTATTCAAAAGAGTCGTAAGACCTTTAACGCTGCCTGAATATCCGACATAATATTTATTCTGGCCTCATTTGCCTTCTACAATGACATTTGCGAACACAGACTTAGATTGCCAAGACCTCCTCTTGGAATAAGATTGAGTGCGAGCCCCTTGCCAGGCTTTTCTGGAATCTTGGTCCAAGTACGCCATAAATTATATATGGATGTTCATATCGTTTATAGGAAATAATAAGGGTGTACGTTTGTGCTTAGGAATCAGGCACAGTATATTTTTCTTAGCTGTCCATCCTTCTTTGCACTAAAAACTTGTGTGCTTAACCGAAAAAAGCACTTTAGCGAATTTTGTTTACTACTTCAATGAGGAAGGTATCCGAGTCCCTATGAAACCAAATAATGGAAGAGCACTTACCACGTAGAAATTACTACAAGCGAAATTGTTTTCGAATGGTATCTAATTATCAATATAACTACATAAAATGAAAGCCGTTTTCGTTTTTCTGTGAGATGAGAAAAATAAATAAAAGCTTGTAAAGTTTGGGTAAGTGTAGAACCAGTGCATGTAAACGTAATACTTTCTTCGATAATTGATAACAGTTGCAAATTTTTAAGGCAGGTATCGCTAATGTGCAGGTATGTTGAATGCATCTATCGGAGTACATAGTTTCCTTATAAAGCCGCTGATGCGTATTTTGGGGTAGGTATCTCAAATGTGCACTTAAGCATAAAGGCAGCAAAGCAAAATATACTGTATATTTACATGTTTGCGGCCGCCGTTATACGAACGCACCGGTGAAGCATTCGTGTAAAAAAGGTTGCTATAATGTTTGGAGATACATATTTTTATATTTTTCGCAAGTAACTATTACTCATTTGCACTAAACCTACCAAATCCAATCAGGCCTACCAACCTACCAACTGGAAAAAAAACCTACCAGTTTTGGTAAGAAAAGCGCATGTGTGGCAACACTGGCCATATCTACCTCCAGAGAGTTTCAGCCACGATCCGCTCCGCCACAGCTGCTGGCCTGAGCATGGTTGCTTCGCTGCAGCGCAGCGGTCGACTGGTAGGCCTTCGAGTTTTTGCGGCCGCATATCTAGACAGCGTTGCCAGGTTGACATTTTTAACGTCATTTGGACGTTTTTTATATCTTGTTGACGATCGGACGTTTTTTTGTGCCAAAAATGACGTTTTTTACCTTCCCAATAATTTTTCTCTGTTACTAAATCTTGTAGGTAGAACTGATTTTGAATTATTTTCTTAATAAATCTTAACAAGCTTTGTTTTTTGCAGCAGCTTCTTCAAAAGATATTTATCCTTTGTACACAAATTACCTAAATACGATGCAAACCAAGCGTACGCGCATTTTTTTTGTTTGATTCTTGGACTAAGGATCCCGCGTTCAAAGGCTGGTTTTGTAAACACTTGAGGTTACGAGGCTTATTGCAATGTTTGCAATTGCACATTAAAATCCAAATCAGGAAGAGCTGATCTATTGCAACAGGCACGCTCGCAAAAGCACCAAAAAAGCAGTAGCAGCATAAAAAGTCAGAAAAACTTTTTAAAACTTCATTGAAAATGTAATGAACGCAAAAATGGCTGAAATATTGCTATGTTCCTTCTTAGCAGAACGTAATTTAACATTTTCGACAACCGACCATCTAGCCAAATGTCTACAAGAGAAAAAAATATATTAAAAATCAACACGATTCTTTAGCAACTTAAAACTTGCACATTATTACCCTGGAAAATAATGGGCTATCAAACTGCATACTCAAAAAAATTCTTAAAAATCCGAATAAAAAGTTGAAAATCTAGCTGAAACTTTGCAGGTTTTTTATAATTTTTGCACAAATGAAATGTGGATTTATCGGGCATATTCTGCAAATCGTACGATTTCAAATCGGTGCGATTTGCAAAGTATTGTGGTGTATTTGTAATCAAAGTATTAAATTTTTCAAATGGAAACTTCTAGAAACATATCGTTTACGTTATATCCATCGATTTGGTGCCAAATTTTTACCTCTGGGTTATAAATCTTCCGAAATAGATTTTGTAAATCGCACCGATTTGAAATCGAACGATTTGCAGAACATGCCCGTATATTTTGTTTGTTATATAATGAGCTAGGCTTTCGTGGAAAAATAATAAACATTAAATAAACAAAAGCAAAACAGCCACACTCGATCAAAATATTGATGACTTAATCAGCTGATCACAAGTGTATGTATGAAATGATTTTTATATTACCGATCTCAAACCAGTTTACAATGAATTTTAAATGTACTCTGTCGACATTTTAATATACCTTACATATATGCTTATGTACCTTTGTATACAATAAAAGTTTAATAAGAACAATTCTGTGTGCATACATTTGAAAAAGACGTATTTGGGTAGGCAATGCCGTTTTTTCAGACCCAGAGGGACGTTTTCTCATGCCGAAGACCTGGCAACACTGTATCTAAATAGCTTCCTTGCTTAGCAGCTTGTTTGTTTTGTTTTCTTGTTTTTTTTCCACAAACGACTTGGTTAGTTCTTTATTTATGGTGCTGTTGAGCGGCAGCGGCCGACTGTGCTGTGAGGCGGTGTGAACACGGTTGCCAACTGGCCGATGTTACCATTTTTGCAATTTGTTTCCTAGTTTGGTACATAATTATCAGATTTTGTACATTTATGAAATCTGGTAAAACGATATAATTGTTACTGACATCATATACCTATTTATTAGCTATTTGAGCGGCCCTTGACATTTCAGCTGCGTTTAATAATACGTCCTACGAAGCAAAATCCAAGGCCATGGCAAGAAAGCTTTTGTAGATCGCACCGATTTGAAATCGAACGATTTGCAGAACATGCCCGTATATTTTGTTTGTTATATAATGAGCTAGGCTTTCGTGAAAAATAATAAACATTAAATAAACAAAAGCAAAACAGCCACAATCGATCAAAATATTGATGACTTAATCAGCTGATCACAAGTATATGTGTAAAATGATTTTTATATTAACGACCTCAAACCAGTTTACAATGAATTTTAAATGAACTCTGTCGAAATGACATTTTATTATACCTTACATATATGCTTATGTACCTTAGTATACAATAAAAGTTTAATAAGAACAATTCTGTGGGCATACATTTGAAAAAGACGTATTTGGGTAGGCAATGATGTTTTTTCAGACCCAGAGGGACGTTTTCTCATGCCGAAGACCTGGCAACACTGTATCTAGATAGCTTCCTCGCTTACCAGCTTGTTTGTTTTGTTTTCTTGTTTTTTTTCCACAAACTACTTGGTTAGTTCTTTATTTTTGGTGCTGTTGAGCGGCAGCGGCCGACTGTGCTGTGAGGCGGTGTGAACCAGGGATGAAAAAGTAGGTACAATTGTACCTTTTTCCGACGTTTGATGACTTAAAGGTACATTAGGTACAGTCGCTAGATTTTAGGTACAATCATCATTTGATCAGATGCATTTTTAGTATTTTTTTTATATTACCGTGCTAATATATTTACTTATAGGCACGGGAAAAGCTTCGCATTCATTTTGAAGAATAAAAAATTATAAAGAAAAGTGGCCAATAGGAAGAAATTAAAAAAGTAATATTATGTATTATCTTAAACATTTTACATTGCATTTAGAGCAGCCACTACGAAAAATTAACACTTAACTTAGCTATCCTAAAATTCGTAGTTTTTTTTTTCTTCTATTGATTCAATGGCATTTACGGTCAAATGAGTGAAAACAAATTGTCAAATGGGTCTAAAAATGGTATTTTGATTGATTTAGATCAGAATAGGCTTTCAGGCGTGTACATGCGCTGTTAAAGCGGCTATTTGTAAATTTTTGGCCCATAATATCATGGATAAAGGTAGGAAAGAAAGTTGTGTCAAAATATGTCGACAAATTTTGTTCTCAAAATATGACATAAAGAAAACCAGTCTTTATTCGCCCATACAGTCCAGTGTCTAGGATGTCTTCAAATTTCATACTTTCTTTAGGTGAGAACTATAGCTATCTGACCCATATTGGCTTTTTTATTTCTGAAAATACATACATACATATATTTAAAATGCTTTCGAAGTTACTTACGGCAATTTGATTATTTTCTCTAGACTTGCTGCACCTTTTAAAAGGAATCGGATAATTTAGCAGACTTTTCCTGTTGTTTTATAAAAAGCTGGATAAAGAAATATGTTTTAAAGTATATGTGTTTAAAGTGTGTTTTTTGTTTTTTTTTCGCTAATATTTTCAGTAGACAAAAACAACGCTTCTACGATTCCCATTAGACTATAGTCTATAGATATAGGCCCAGTTAATAAACACCTAATCATGTGTAAAGTAAGTCCGTCTTTTGTATTCCTGTTATAAGGGGCTGTCCATATATTACGTAAGACCTTTCGGGTAATTTTCGAGATATTCTTCAAACCGGTTTTTGTCCACCACCTATTACTCTTTGTTGTCAATCAATGTTGACAGTACCTTCTCCGACAGAAGTACAAGAAAATTATCATTTCATACCATTATTCCTAAGAATGGCACTGAAAGTGACTATTCCGTGCACTTACAAAAGTATACCTTATGTTTTTTTTTTGTCCCTCATTGAATCACCAACTTGAGGAGAGAATATGCAATGTATGTAAGTACTTTGCATCAAATAAGGCCATAAGCATTCACAAAAAGCTTCACTTGATCTTTTCTGAGCCTCAGCGTCGAAGAGCAAAGAGGATGATTTCACGACGCGGGCGAGAGCTCATATGTGTCATCACAGAAAATGAAACAGAGGATATTATTGAGTGGGTGAATCAAGAAGAAATTTAAGTGGACTGTGAAAATGAAATACCTTTGAGTGAAAAAGAAGTACGACATATCCCTGTCCTCTTTCAGATTGGCTGGCTGGACCGTGGACCAAAGAAACCGGCAACAAAGAAAGACTAGTATAACTATGTAATGGAGTTTTTAAGACTGACTAGTCATACATCCTATATTTGTTTGATGGAAATATATAGTACTAGCAATTACCCGGCGTGCTTCGCTGCGCCTTAAATGTATTTTTGTGTTGTAACTCTCCCCCTAAGCTCTTATGGCCTCATTTACAAAATATTTTTAAAGAAATTTATGAAGTTAGAAGTCGATCTATGAAGCATTGTTTATTTTTATTTTTTGAGTTAATATATTTTCGAAGGTAATTAGAAAATATGTAAAGAACCGACTTTCTCTTGGAAATTTAATTTATAATCTTATAACTGGAGTCTACTATCGCACCCTTTCCTCAAACGTGTATTGATTCAATATTCAAATAACGTATATTTATATAATTTGAAAAAATCTCCCTTCTTCACTTCTGAAAATTTCATTTTATGTGCACCCTCCACACAGACCCCAATCACCCCTGAAAATTTCATTGAAATCGGGCAAGCCGTCTAGGAATGATAGAAATCCGAAAAAAAACACGTAAAGCCAAACAGAATTAATTTTCTTTTTTTTGTTTTTGCAAAACGTGCAAAAATACCAAGGAATGAAACCGAAACCCAAACCGAAACCGTAACCGTTTAAAACCGTTTCGTTTTTCAAAACGGAAACCGTAACCGTTATCTTAACCTGAAAAGGAACGATACCGAAACCATTTCAATCACAGGTTTCAATCGGTTTCCAGAAATTTACAAAAATAATAAATCAAAATTTCTTTGAAATAAATGATTTATTTAACCAAAATCAGCAACATTTTGCTAAAATTCTTGTTAAGTAGTAAATAAGTATGTCAAAGTAACTTTTCGCAAAAAGCTACTAAAATGGTGCCTAATAAATTAAATCTCGGATCTGGCATCGGTTATTTGGAAGAAGTCATTTTGATTTTCATTTTCACGTGTATAGTTGTAAAGGACACAGAAATGAAGGGGTTTCATAATTATGTAGTATTTATTTATTTTAGTTTTCATACACCTTTAGTTTTACAGCAAAAAGGAAACATTTAAGTGAATCTGGTGATGACGTTGTTGCTGTGTATCTGTGTAGTTTTCAGCGAAACCTGGTTTTCGTTTGACAGATTTTACATGGACGAAAACACAAGTTTTAGGTCGAAAACCAGTTTTAGCAACGAAACCATGTTTCCGATGTCGGTCAGAACATGGTATAAGTGACAAAAACAAGAAAAACGTGAATCAGCTGTTTCTCGACTTGTGGGCACGAAATGTGGTTTTTGCGTTCCCGTACTTTTGGACTTTGTTCCATTTTTGAAAGAAAATGTTTCTCTTATTCTCTAATTACCAAATCCGGTCCGGATTGTTAGGGAAAGAACCTAGTGTTGATATTATCAGTGAACTGTAATTTTCGATTTTCTTTCCTCAACCTTTAAGACATTGTGATTTAAATAATATCAACAAAATTTCTGTGAAAAACCGAAACCGGAACGAAACCGAAACCAAAACCGAAATAAATTTTGAAGAACGAAACCAAAACCGAAACCGAAACACTTGGCAAAACCGAAACCCAAACCGGAACGTTATTTTGAATCGATTTCATTCCATGAAAAATACACACATGAAATTTCTTATGTGCACCCTCCACACAGAGCCCAATCACCCCTGAAAATTTCTTTGATATCGGGCAAGCCGTCTAGGAGGAGTATGCGAACAGGAAGTTTTGCCACTTAATTTTATATATATAGATATTCTAATGTTTAATTGAAAAAACTTGCCTAGGGGAAAACAGGCGAAAACTCCCTTACGTAATATATGAACAGCCCCTAAATAAAATTTATAAAAAAAAACTACAAATGAATGATGTAACTTTTTAGGTACAATCTGTCTCATTTAGGTACATTTATTTTATGATATAGGTACAATCTGAAATTTCCATTTTTCAGCCCTGGTGTGAACACGGTTGCCATCTGGCCGAAGTTACCATTTTTGGAATTTTTTTCCTAGTTTGGTACACTGGTACATAATTCTCAGATTTTGTACATTTATGAAATCTGGTAAAACGATATAATTGTTACTGACATCATATACCTATTTATTAGCTATTTGAGCGGTCCTTGACATTTCAGCTCTTGGCTATGCAGATAAGCTGTTCATCTATGTGGTGGCTATAACATTACCTCTAGATTTCAGACAGCCTTAAAACTGATTGAGAAATGGTGCCCTGAAAAGGGTATATCAATAATTGCTCTAAAGTTCACCAAAAGAAGTAAGGTCAACGTGACTTAATCCAAACCGGAAATGTCGAAAATTTGGTTATCGCATGAGGGGTAGATTTTAATTTAATTTAATAATATGTTCAACTCATACAGTGGAAGTCTTCGTAGAACGTAGAAAGAGAAATGGAGCCAGGATAAATATCATGTCTAACAGTCAGCAAGCATCAAGGCTTGCAGACAACTAAAAGATTCTAATGATTGTTTAATTAAGCACGCACAACAGGCTACGCGTAGCCTTTTGGTTGGTACGATGAGGCAACGAATGAGTTGACGTTCACGAAAAACGTGTAATGCAACGGAGTCTACACAACAGAGCTTACTAGGCTAGTGGGAGGATTTTCAAGCTACCGACGAATAGGAGATGACACAGGGATAAGGCAATCTAGGAAGGCCCGAGCACTTTTATAGACTATCTGACTGGACTGCAGGATCTTTGGCTGGAATATATGACGCGATTTCCCTCGTATCATAGGTCTAAGACTCTTATATGTCGGGGAGCTATTATCATCTCCTTTCAGAATCTGAGACATGACACACTCTAAAGCAGGGATAACACGATTTGTACATTTATACAGATTTGTCCATTTTTACCGTTACAGAGTGGTGTTGTTTGAAAAGTTGTTATTGAGCTTAACTCATTCTCGTTAAAAATTTCTAGACAACCCCACTCTGTGACTGCCAAATGTACAAATCGTGTCATCTCTGCTTAAGGGCCTGTTGCTCAATGCCTAGTCAACACTAACTGCAGGTTAAACATCGTTATCGACGTGGTCCACTACATAACATATAACAATGTTTAATTTGTAGTTAGTGTTAACTAGACATTGAGTAACCGGCTAAGTTTATAATAAAAAAACGATTTATTTTTACAGAAAAATTTTCTTAAGGAAGGTACGTTCCAGCTTTATAAAATAGTTGACAAAACGTGCGAAAAATTGGTTTATTAACTATATCACCAATTTGTATTTGGAAAATGTTGAAATAATTAAATCTATAGCTAAAACATATTTTTGAACATTTTTTATATTCTGGTACAGTTTTTGGTAAACAATAAAAGAGGTAATTGGCAACCGTGGGTATGCATTGCCGATGGGACGAGTCGAGCCACTCGCAGTGCGAAATTGGCCGACCTTCTTGCTGCATATTTTGATCTGCCTGGTTAGGGAGAAAAATAACAATAAGGGCCGGTTGTTCAATGTCTGATTAGCACAAATCGGAGGTAGAAGCTCCGGTTAAGCACAACTACTGCTTTATCGATCACATGTTACATGCATGATGTCGAAATCGTCGATAGTGTAGTGGTAGTGATAACCAGACATTGAACAACCGGCCCTAAGAACATTTAGATAGCAGGTTTCATGCTTGTTAGCATTTCATTTTGTTATACTTGTTATATTATCTACACTTCTCTCTCAATCTTTCTTTCTCTCTGTTCCTGTCCACATACATTCATACGTATATACATAAATGTACATATATACATCCATGGGCAGGCACTGCACTGCTTGTGCTGAAATGTAAAATGACAACACGAAGTCTTTTACGCATAGTGCCCAAAGAATTGGCCCGTGCGCGCCAAGTTTTAACGGAAAGATTATGTGTACATACATACATATGTATGTATACATACATATGTATATAAGTACCCAGCTAGAAAAAATATGAAATGGATCCGAAAACGGAAAGAAAAGTGGATGAAATGCGGGTTTTTGTCCGTTAACCGATTCCATTTTCGGATACTTTGACGATTTGTTTTCTCACTAAGGTGTGGGCAGAAACATATGTACATATGTATGTACGCCTGGAATAGTATCTAAAATGGTTGAAACGGATAAGCTTTCGGCTGCTTTTCTAAATTTTTCATTATTAAAATTTTCGATGAAAACATTTTCATTCTAAACTTCACATATGTTGTTTCATAGTAACTGAACACAAACGAAAAACCAATTTAGTATTCAGCTGGGTGTATGCACACTACCGTTTCGCAGGGCCTGGGTTAAAGCCCAGTTACCGACCCACACAAAAAAAAAGAAAAAGTCTTTTCTAATAGCGGTCGCCCTTCGGCAGGTAATGGAAAACCTCCGAGTGTGTTTATGCCATGAAAACAGCGTATTATAAAAATACAGTCGCCATTCGGAGTCGGCGTAGAGCTGTAGTACTCTCCCCTTTGTGTGACATCAAGGCGCACGCCACAAATCGGAGGACAAGCTCGGCCAAACACTTACATATTGCGTAAACGGCAATCTATTAATTATTTCAATTTCTATATACATATGTATACTTTTCAATATATTTCGTCTGAGGGCTTTCGAACCTGGGACGTCCTGAATATATATTTTCAAATGTCCAGTTAGAACAAATATTTCAAAATTATTGTTTTCAAATCAGATGATCCTTATCTGACGTTTTGCGGATACTAAAAATGAACAAAAATGCAAACGTTTGCGATTACGAAAAAAATTAAGGAAAACCGCACTACCGGCCGTACGTTTCTCTGCTGGCTGGGTATGTATGTATGTAGATATGAAGCCTTGGTATTTTATTTTTTCATCTTGCCTTGTCCCTTTCTTGGAGCTTTTTCACCAAATTATCTTTTTGATTAACTTTGCTGTTTCCTTTTCTTTCAGCAACCCGGTCTGCCCTTTTTTATAAATCATTAAGTTTTGTCGAAGCTATAAACGTGTATCCAGTTTCTCTGCAGTTCGTTTGCTAAGTATGGATGTGTTTGTATGTACCTTGTGTACATGTGTAGATACATATATACTATGTATGTATTTTGTACCTTATAGCTCTCTGCTTTTAGAATTATTTATATACATACATAAAGTGGTGGAAGAAATAATATAAATTTTTTATTTTGACCAGTTTAATATTTTTTTTATAAAATTGTATATCCACATCCCAAACTTTTTGCAGAAATTATAAAAAATCAAAAAATTTTACCAAAATCCCTACTAGGCCAATCAAACTCCATGTGCTTAACCACATATGAACATTGAGGTAGAGTATCTGGAACCTATCTTATGCCGAATTTCCACTAAACATTGAAATGACAAAAATTGGAGGCATGTGGAAATGAATTTAATGACTAATTTTTTAAAGCAATGCCAGAATATTTTCTAATGCCCAAGTTTGTCATTTAAATTTCTGCTATTTAATGCCTGGTGGAAATCCAGCATTACACTTAATTTCATAGATTCCTCGGATGTATTGCGCTTTTGTAATTATTTTTTTCGGTATCAATTTACCGTAAATGAAAATAAGGTACCAGTATTCTGACTCAATGTTCATATGTGGTAAAGTTCATGAAGTTTGAATGGCCTAGTTCAGGCTTCTATCAAGATGGCTGACCTACTATGAATGAAGTATAAATAAGGTGATCATTCGTACCGAGTTTGGCGAAACACTACCGATTTTGAGAATGTTGTCCCGCTGAATATTTTTTAAAAGTCGGTACGTATAAGTGTCCCGATTTTTCATATTAGTACCGATAAAATCCCGATTTTCAGTTTTTTTCGGACAAAGCGTGCAGCAATTTCGTTACCACAGAGAAGCATCCCCATTTTCTATGATCTTTGGTTAAGTTTTATTTTGTCAAACTGGTACTATCGCTATATTGCAATTTCATTCTTATCTAAATTTTTTTAGGGTTTTTATACTTGCTTATTTGATAAGTTTTTTTTTTTTTTTAATGAAACCTTTCTTACTTTAATTTAGTCAAATTATAAAAAATAATGGCGGCCGCTGTGGTGTAGTGGTTAGCAGTGCGCCCTACCACTCCGCAGGGCCTGGCTTCAAGCCCTGTTCAACACACCACCAAAAAATAAAAAAACTAAAAAGTTTTTTTTTTTCTAATTGCGGTCGCCCCTCGGCAATAAAAAACCAAAAAGTTTTTTTTCTAATTGGGGTCGCCCTCGGCATGAAAAACCACGATTGAGAGAAATAGAGATTGCGTCCATCGCGGTACCACTAATCCTCTCTTTGTGAATTTGGCAGAAACAGGTGTGTGCGTGACGTCATCTTGGTGCAATTGTTGATTGAAGAAAACCAAAACACGATTTAATTGGGTACGATTTAGTTATTTGCACATGATTTCGGGTTATTGTGTCCGAATGGGTGATCCGATCCAAAAAATTTTACACACACTTGTAGTCAAGGGTGTACACCTGATTGTAAAACCTAATTTCATAATTTGCGGTCACTAATTTATTAATAAATTCCGTCTGAAAATTGCACTTTTTTGTGAATTTCGGATTGAGTTCTACGCACATATACTGTGGATGGTGAAGCCGGAGTTATATGCACAATAAATATTGAATACCTTTGACTAGGAATGTCGGAAAAACATCGATGCCTCGAAAATATCGATGTTTTGCTTCGATGCATCAAAAATTTTCCACTGGATGTATAAATAGTCGATGCATCGATGTTTCTGAAAACCGACATATCTGATACATTGAACCGTCATTCCAGTTTACAAAAAAGAGAAGTGACTTTGATCTAAAAATTTAAGTGGCTCCAAAAAGTTCCGTTAGAAACGTAATTTGCTCAGTTGAAGTAATTTAATTATTAATGCTAATAACGTATTTTGTTGTGAAACATTATCTGAAAAATCCTATTCAAATCGATGCATCGAAACATCGACGTATTTTTGCCACTGACATCCCTACCTTTGACAATAGAAAGGTGTTCTGCACAAAAATACTGTTTATCGAGTTTACATTTCGGGTGTCAAAATGCTAATTTTAGTCCATTTTCCAATGGTTCCCCAGGGGTATGTGGAAGGTTTCGAGGGATGAGGTGTGACGTTTTATAAAGTGCAAACTGTGCTCTTTCCAGTAAGTTAGATATCAAGACCCACGCCCCCTCCCCATTCGCCTACTAACCCGAAAACAGTGGGCAAAAACTAAACATTTCCAATTTAATTATTTGTGCGTTAATATTTCTGCGTAGTTTTACACAATTATTAATTGTCTCCAAACCAAATTTGACGAGGGATAACGGATACACCCTCCCTGTCGGAAACAACAACAACCAAAAAGGAAATTATTGAAACATTACAAGGACAAGGCAAAATGAAGTATGCAGTGGCAAATTGTAAAAGTAAAAACAAAAGGCAAGCGTGCGATATATTATTAAGTTTTTTTCTATACATATCTACATGCATATAACTTCATGCATTTTTCCAACATCCGGCATATGCTGAAAATCGTACTTACCTTAAGGGCTACATACCCAAAATCATTGCTAGGTGGTCCTATTTAATTAAACTTTGTATATTTATTAATTCCTCCAAAATTGGACCATTTAAGGTGCCCACACTCACCGACGTGTACGTATGACGTGTCTGTTTGACGTAAGAACATATACAATTTACTGCTGATAGAGAGAGAGAAGCACGCGTAACACTTTATATTAAATATAAATATAAATCTTAGTATTACAAAAAAAAAAAAAAATTTCATGCTACCGAACTCCAAGGGTGAATAACAGTGCTATTAACTTAAAGTAAAAAAATTATACTGGAAATGGAAAATAAATTTTCTTCTACCGAAATTTCAATCAATAAATATGCTCGTATATTCATTTTTCCAGAAAAGCGACAAAAAAAGTTTCCTTTTTGGTTGTTGTTGTTTCCGACAGGGTGAGTGTATGATGTATTATGGAACGAATTTCCGTCATCCCTTGTCAAATTTGGTTTGGAGACAAACCGGTTTCGGCGTTGTGCCATCTTCAGTGTCATTTTTCGTTCTGCATAATTTTTGTTGGTTGCTAACAAAAGAAAGAGGTAGTTAACAAGGAGTATAAATACGAGCAACCAACAAAAATTATGCAGAACGAAAAATGACACTGAAGATGGCACAACGCCGAAACCGGTTTGTCTCCAAACCAAATTTGACAAGGGATGACGGAAATTCGTTCCATAATACATCAGACAAAAAAAGTACTTTTTCAAGCAACAGAAAAAATGAAAAATATTTCTTGTGAATTGTTTGATAGCTGTAAACAGCCCTTAAAATAAACCAGGGCACATTCGGCAGAAACATATGATCGTCGAATGTGCCCCAACAAACAACACCTATCTACCATCCAACTTTCTTTATTTAAAACAATTTTTTTATACCCGAGCGCACTTGTGCACAAGGGTATATTAATTTTGTTCACATAACGGTTGTTTGTAACAGCCAAAACGAATCGAGATAGATATAGACAAATGTATACATAAATGATCAGGATGAAAAAAGAAATCGATTAAGCCATGTCTGTCTGTCCGTCCGTCTGTCCGTCCGTCCGTGTACACGATAACTCGAGCAAAAATTGAGATATCTCAACGAAATGTAGGTTTCAGTTAATCCAAGGTAGGTTGGTATTGAAAATGGGCGAAATCGGACCGTAACCACGCCCATTTCCCATATAACTACGGTGACTATCCGTTGTTTTTTGCAGGACCGTACTGTTTTTCAAAGGTCGGTGCTGCGTAGTTTTTCAAACCTAAAAAACCAGAAAATGTACTGATTTTTTCCAAGTGTCCTGCATTTGTCCCGCATTTTATTCGTTATTTTAAAATTATCGGACAATGGATGGATTTTTTCAAAAAAGTGTTTTTTGGTACTTTTCGTAGCTTTTCTTCAATATCTCATGAAAAAATCTCCCAATCAACGTAAGCGACTTACAGCTCGAAGGGTACTGATGTGCCTCTTACCAAAATATATAACTTGTGGCGACTTCAATGAAAATTATTAGTGCTACAGGCGACCATTTGCATTTTGTCGTCAAAGTCGAAAAAAGTGAGAATTTCAATCAAATACAGTTTTATTTGATTATTTTTTTCATTAGTTTAAAAATTCGATAAATAATATATATCATTACAGTAAATTTTTAGCCAAAGATAATGAAAATCGGATTAGAAATGTAGATGCTATGAAGCGCAATCTGCACAAATTATATATTTTTGTAAAGGGCACATAAATACCTTTGTAACTCGTTGTTTACGTCGACTCATGAGGTCGATTTTTGACAAATAACTGCGAAAAGTGCCAAAAAACAAAAAAAGGGTATTGTTTTCGTTTTGAATGACTCAAAATTTGCCTATAAAATAATCTTTTAAAGATTTTCACTTTTCGTGTAAGCTATTGTTAACCGACTTCCAAAAAAGAAGGAGGTTATCAGTTCATCGGTTGCAACGGAAAGGTAGTGTGTCAGAGGTGGTCCCATACTAAATTGGTTTAGATCCGATCATTGGATCATGAAATATATAGATATATATATATTTTTTTTTACGTCGGTTTTTTTTTTGCTAAAAGTTACTTGTAATTATAATGTGTATTACTATACTTTTATAAATATTCATGTAAAACAAGATTACTATCGATGAAGAAAACGTGATTCCTTTTTAAAGTTTAAATGTATTAAGAATTTAGAATCATAAATACTCTTTTGATATTTTTATACTACATAAATATATGTAGGCATATTTTTGAAAAATTGTCCTTCATTTTGAATCCATATTTATGGTCACCGTACATATAACGGTAATTTCCAGAAATACGAAAACTGCGATATTTTAGTAACTAATGAGGATAATTCACTCAAAATTGATATTTACAATAATTTTCAGACGAAAAATAAGAATATTATACATTTTTGGAAAATGGGTGTAGCCTCGCCCACTTATGGTTAAATGTGTATATCTAGGTAACCGCTGCACCAATTTCTTCCAAACTTGGCACAGTTGTTGACCATGATACAGCATACTAAATAGCAGAACATTTTCAAAATCCGACAGTAACCACGCCCACATCCCATATAACGGTAATTTTCGGAAATACGAAAACTGCGATATTTTAGTAACTACTAAAGATTATTCACTCAAAATTGATCTTTACAATAATTTTTAGACGAAAACTAAGAATATTATAAATTTTTGGTTACATGTGTATATCTTGGTAACCGCTGCACCAATTTCTTCCAAACTTGGCACAGTTGTTGGCCTTGGTACAGCATACTAAATGGCCGAAAAATTAAAAAATCGGACAATAGCCACGCCCACATCCCATATAATGGTAATTTAAAGAAATACACAAAATCTTCGATAAATCAGTAAATATTAAAGATAATTTATTCAAAATTGATGCTTGCAACAATTCTTTAAAAAGAAATATGTTTATGGTAAAACTTTGGAAAATGGGCGTGGCACCGCCCACTTATGATCACATATATGTATATCGGTAACCGTTCTACCACTTTGTACCAAACTCGGTATTTTTATTGTGCTTGCCACATAAAAGCCAAACGTTGAAAATTATTGAAATCGGACTAAAATTAGGCCCCTTTTCATATAATGGTAAATTTCAGTAATGCTTGAATCTGCAATATTTTGAAATTTAAGGACGCTAATTTACTCAAAATTGATACACCCCGNACTGCAATATTTCGAAATTTAAGGGCGCTAATTTACTCCAAATTGATACACCCCGGCTTACCACCAGCGGTAGCTTTCGGAAAGGTGAAAAAACATATATTTAATACTTGGGCTGGGTATTTAATGTTCGGCTCCACCCGAACTTAGACTTTCTTACTTGTTTTTTTTTTTTAAATTTTAATTCTATCCCACATGCGTATTTTTTTAAATAGTGAAATATATACAGAAAACACGTACCGGAGTCGATATATTAGTAACGTGTATCTTTATCAGCTGTTTTGGTAGAATGAGAAACTTTGGAATTGTATTTCTTTTTAGTGGTGGGCGAGTTTTATCAAATGTATAGTGATATCAGAATGCTGCTTAATAAGGTTAAAGCCGAATGAAAACCAAAGCCGGAGCAACCCCGGTCTCCCCTACATACATATTTATGTACAAATTTCATATGTTTTTTTATGTTGTAAAAAACGAACTTTGAAAAAAAAATTAAAAACTGTTTTCAGATAAAAATTTCTTTTTGAAATATGAAACATCTTTTAACCGTTTTTCCAAAAAATGTTTGGGGCGGTTTTTTTAAATCGTGATTTTTCGAATATCGAATATACCGGGGTTTTGCTATCGAATAAACCGTGTTCTTCATCTAGAATATTTATACAAGTGCATCTTAAAATTCACTGTAAATTCACTATATTTTTTATTAACGCGATAAACATATAAATAGTGTTGTTAAATTGGCATTATTGAAACAAATTGAATACAACTTAGGCAACAAAGCTCTGTTAAAAAGGTTAGCAAAATGCGACATAAAGTAATTCTCCGTAAAAACATATTTTCTGAAGCACTGTAGCGAAAAGGTAGCTATAAAAAAATATATTTAAGTATATTCCACCAGGGGCCTATTTCATAAAAAAGGCAGGTGCGACAATTGTCGAGTTTTCTATAAAATTTCACTGCCAGAATTGTCGGCGCCATTTTTCCTGTTTCATATTCGTTTGTAGGCAACTGTGAAAATTTTTGGGAAACGACAGTGATAATATGGAATATTGTCGACAATTGTGATGACAATTGTCACTCTGACAAAATTGACGCGACAATGGCGACAAAACCAAATAGCTCGGTCGGAAAGCTTTTACAGGAGAGTTTTGTAAATTTATTTATATGGTAACTGCATGCATTTTATTACTTTTCAATGATTAGTAGTTCTTAAAACTAAAATAATGCAAATGCAATATGACATATGATTTACATAAAAATTTCATATGACTGCCGCCAATTTTGTCAACGACAATTTTAAACTCCGACAATGACAATTTGTCACATTTTCAATGGAATTTCTCATGGAATTTAAGAGGTGGAGGCAATTGTTTTTATGAAACAAAATACCCACCAAACATGGAAATTGCCTGTCGTTACAAAATTCCTGTGCGTAATTTTATATGAATGTTTACAACTTCAACATCACGTTGTCGGAATAAGTACATTGAATAATTTGTTTACTTTAAGATGGAGGCACTGTTTTTCACCCTTGGAGTTCTGTAGCATGAAATATGTTTTTTGTGGTAATACTATACTTAATAAAAAGTGTTAACATGTAAAAAATGGCTTAGAAATTTTTTTTGTCTCATTACGGCACTTTACAACCAGCTACTTTGCCGTGGGACACATTCAACTAATTTGACTTAAAAAGTATTACAAACCAGGAGATATTTCAGGAAACCATAAATTGAAATATTTATATATTTTAATAAATACCTATTTATAAAAAGACAAGGTTAAGGCTTTTAAAACCTAATAAAAAAATGAGTTGATCCCAGAACTATTAAATATTTATTAGATCTATTGTTTGCTTTACTATTAATTCAAATACAGTAACTTGCAACCTACTCTATTTAATTGCCTTTTAAACGAAAGCTATACCTAATGTTGATAGTTTTGTTCCATCGAACCCTTTTCTTTCTGTACTTAAAAATTAAAGCTGCTGCGGTGTAGCGCGCACTTCTACCACACCGCAGGGCCTGGGTTCAAGCCCTGGCCAAAGCAACATCGTAACCGTGTTGCTTTTTTGCAAATTTACATGGAAACAGTGTAGCTTTGGTGTGAAATAAAAGTATAAGCTTTTGTGCAATATGTTTATTTGTATATGCATATGAAGCAAATTTAACTGATGAAAACATTGCATTGGATGTTTACATCAATCTCATAGTAGTCTTATTTTTATACCCGAGCGCACTTGTGCACAAGGGTATTATAACTTTGTTCACATAACGGTTGTTTGTAACAGGCAAAACGAATCGAGATAGATATAGACAAATGTATACATAAATGATCAGAATGAAAAGAGAAATCGATTAAGCGGTGACTGTCTGTCCGTCCGTCCGTCCGTCCGTCCGTCCGTCCGTCCGTCCGTCCGTCTGTCCGTCTGTGCACACGATAACTCGAGTAAAAATTAAGATACTTAACGAAACTTGGGACGTGTACTTCTTTCGGGCGTAGGACGGATGGTATTGAAAATGGGCAAAATCGGACAATAACCACGCCTACCTCCCATATAACGGTAATTTTCAGAAATACGAAAACTGCGATATTTTAGTAACTACTGAAGATTATTCACTCAAAATTGATATTTACAATATTTTTTAGACGAAAAATAAGAAAAATGAAATGAAAAATGGGCGTAGCCACGCCCACTTATGGTTACATGTGTATATCTTGGTAACCGCTGCACCAATTTCTTCCAAACTTGGCACAGTTGTTGGCCTTGGTACAGCATAAAAAACCGCCGAAACTTTTTAAAATCGGACAATAACCACGCCCACATCCCATATAACGGTAATTTAGAGAAATACAAAATCTTCGATAAATCATTAAATATTGAAGCTAATTTATTCAAAATTGATGCTTGCAACAATTCTTTACCAAGAAATACGTTTATGGTAAAATTTTGGAAAATGGGCGTGGCACCGCCCACTTATGATCACATATAAGTATATCGGTAACCGTTCTACCAATTTGTACCAAACTCGGTATGGTTATTGTACTTGCCACGTGTAAGCAAAACGTTGAAAATTATTGAAATCGGACTAAAATAACGGCCGATTCTCATATAACGGTAAATTTAAGAAATGCTTGAAACTTCAATATTTCGAAATTGAAGGACGCTAATTTACTCAAAATTGATACACCTCGGCTTACCATCTAGCGGAAGGTTTCGGAAGGGTGAAAAAACATATATTTAATACTTGCGCCGGGTATTTAATGTTCGGCTCCGCCCGAACTTAGACTTACTTACTTGTTTAATTTTGAGTCATTTTGCAGTTTTTATGCGGCTAAATAGCATATAAATTACGTAATTCACGTAGATATATCAATAATACGTTCAACATTTCGTTTAAAATGCCAGATTTCCTGCAAATACATTAGAATTTACAAAAGGAATTTCACTACTAATTGCCTACTTTGCGTACTTTTCTACTTCCATTTTCGCAACAAGGGATTGCATTCTTACCCTTTCTCTGTCGTTCGTAAATGCAACCTTTTGTAAGGGAGTGTCAAACCGCAGCTTTTGTCACTTTGTCACTTTCGTTAGTAGCGCTTAAGCAGCGGCGGCGACAGATCGGTGCTGCTGCCGATGTCGGTACCTATTTTGCATATCGCTAAAAATACCCACAAACTAATACATGCACAAACCCTTACCTGCATATACCTATACATATACATACAAACATACATGTTCCCGTGCATGTTTTAAGTAAAGTCGAATGTATGTATGTATGTACATACGTGACTCAATTGCCAAATCGATAACTCGACTTTTGAAAAATCCTAAAACTAAGCGGCAATGCACTTGGTACAGTCATAACTTAATATATTTAGAATAAATTTATGTAATATGTAATATTTATAAAAGCATTCCTTATATGAGTTTTTATATTATAAAAGGGGAAAAATATTGTATTTGATCACAAATCTCAACTTTTAGTTAATGGAGTTAATCGTTTGCCAATTGAAGCATTCATATCGCTCAGAGCTTTAAACCATCGAATATTTTGTTACTTAAATCAGTAGATGTTTTCGCGGTAACATTTGTGAGCAGGTTTACCTACAGTGACGAGCAAAACTGTAACATGGTTTGACACTTTTTGTTTCAGCCACCGCTATATTTCCAAGTTCTAACGACTTTTATCCTTTTGCTGAATATTCTTGTTGGTACATCCCTACTCCCTCTCTCATAATGATTTGAAGTCAATACAACAACAATAAAAAAAACCAGTAGACAAAAATGTAAATTAAGGCAGATGTTACAGTTTTGCACTCACTCTCAGTTTTGCATTTGACAGGTATCTTTTACTTAGTTGGAAGTCAGATGACTTTTTTCTGTATTGTAATTTATTGAAGAAGTGATCCCCAGTAAATAACATAGTTAATCAGGAACCATAAATGTAAATAATAGATTTACTGCGGAAAGGCGGAACCGCACGAAAAGTGGCAAACATTTTGGAATTTGCTACTTAAAAATGTTAAGACTTAGAAAAAATATAGCTTAAAGTGTTCCCAAGGACAGAGTCTGTTAAAAAATATTACGGTACGATATCTTGTGAACTTAGAAGCAAGTAGCGATGCAGCCACTATTACAGAAGCGCTTAAGGTATTAAACTTTAATGCAAATCAATAGACAGCGATGCGAAGAATTGCCAAATTGATCGCAAAGGCATCATAAAGAAGAAAAAAGCAAATTTGATCATAATACATGTGCGAGTGTGGCAGCATTTCGCTGCATCGCACGAAAACCGAACCGTTGCCTATTGGGATATGTTAGGCCGTTCAGAATACAATAAAAAACATATTTTTAAGTTTCAATTGAAGCTTATTTGGTCTGACAAGACTAAATTAATCGCTTTCAATCAGATGGCCGGGCATGGTATTGGATCAAAGACCCAAATTAAGCCTAAGCGCATCATGTACTGCAAACTGTGAATCACAGTGGTAGGATCTTAATTGTTTGGGGTTGTATTTCAAAAATTTTGTTGGTCCGTTAGTATGCATTATGCGTAAGGAACAGTATCTGTTCATATTTCAACAAAATTTGCAAGATGTGGTCGAAAAATTAGAGTTTCTGCTGAAAAATCACCCAAAACATACTGCATATGTTCGCAAAGACTGGATACAAAAGCAAAAATTTGCTAATTTGAAATGACCTCCACAAACCGCGGACATGAATCTCATCGAGAATTTGCGAAATCAACTAAAAGCACAGCTTAATAAGTATCAAAGTCCGTAAAATCGAGTACATGAGCTGTGAAAGTAAACTAAGGATATACCTCCAGAATTTTTACAAAAATACAAATAAGGTATGCCAAATCACATCCAGGAACTGAAACAGGCAAAAGAGTACTGAACATTGTGTTAGTAGTTCTTTTTTTTCGTGAAAATTGTTAAAAAGCTCTTAAAAATATATGAGTGCACAACTGTAACATCTGCCTTAATTTACATTTTTGTCTGCTGTTTTTTTATTGTTGTTGTATTGAATTGAAAAGTATGAAAGTCGTTAAAACTTGGAAATATAGCAGTGGCTGAAACAAAAAGTGTTAAACCATGTTACAGTTTTGCTCGTCACTGTATTTGTAGGGCTGCCAAACGTCCCGGTTTTCCCGGACATGTCCCGGTTTTAGACTATTTGTTCCTAAAAATGTTCGTATTTAAAAATAATACTTTCATAACACGCACGCGTGGTGTTGATTCAAACTAAACATTTAAATGCACATTTACATGTCTGGCTGTAGCAGAGTGCGCGAAGATGCTTGCCACAATTTGCTATTTTCCAGAGGGTCAGGGTTCAATTCCCATTACAACCAGCATGGAATTTAAATATTTTTTTAACTTAATTATGAAAAAGCAACCGGTAATTGCAAATCGCTTCATTTTAATATGGGCGTATTTGGATTGAATATTTCTGTACTAAATACTAAAATTTGTATACTTAAATGTATTACGAGTTCGGTTGGTGCTCTTTCATATGCGTATTTTTTTAATTTAGCACGCTTTTTTAATTCTAAACTTCTTTCTCTCAGTGCACCGGTTTAATTTGTGAAATAGTCACATTTCGAGATAGTTGAACTTTGCACAAGCAATAGTAGTAGTATATGTAGCTAAATACGTTCAAAATGACGTGCGCAAGTTCACAGAAACGAAAAAAATGACTGATATTTTAATGTTATTTTGTACTTAAATTTTTTTCTTTCATGAAACCTAGAGTACTTATAAGTACAGTGCCGTACAAAATTATTGGCTCGGAGGCTCTTTCGTCAGATCACAATTTCTAATCAGATCTTTTAGAAAAATTTTGAAAATGTAGCTTTTGAGCCAATTAATAAAGTGCAAGTCTGAAGTTGCCAGTAAATTTAGTTGATTTTTAGCATTTATTTTTTTTGCTGACATATAAAAAGAATTATCGAACATAGTTTGTATGGAAGAACTCTCAGTAAAGACAATACCAAAAATCAACTAAAATTTAATGGACTGCAAAACTTCATTTTAAAAATTTTTATAAAAAGTCTGATTAGAATGTTGCAAATTTGTAGGCCAATTTATTGAATTTTCCCGAGTTTAGCACAAAGTTTAACAATTTTATTTTTATGTTTTTTCATATATTTAGTATAAACTGTATTTTTATCGAGAATAAAAAAAAATTCATGCATTGTGAAAAATTCTCTGTGCTTTAGATGTGATAAGTTGTTTTGTTTTGTTGGCGTACGTTGTAATGATCTCATGATCTCATGTTTTTATGTTTTTGTTTATGTCTGTCAAAATAAAATTTCACTACATCCTTTCGCACGTCGAAATGAAAGAGAAGGGAGCGAGAGGCCCTCCCTAAAGTGTCCCGGTTTGGCAACAGAAATATCTTCCAGCCCTACCTATTTGCCTTGTTAGTTTATGAACATACTAGTGCAATGCTGTGTATACCTAATATGACCAACCGTACTTCTTTCGGAAGTACGGTACTTCTTTTTGCGCCGTTGTACTTCGTACTTCGAAGTACAGTAAAATGTACTTCTTTTCAATGTTTTGTACTAACCCAAGGCACATTGAACAGGTAGTACCAGTAGAGCAGCTGATTAGATTTTTTTTTTCAAATTATTCGGTCACTAAATTTCAAATATTTTTAATTTCTTCTCGCAAAAAAATATAAATTGTCAAAATCTTTGTACACGTGAAACGTTTTCCCATACAAAACAAGCTATTTAAAAGCAACGTTTGGAACGTGATTACTGGGCCGTGTATATGATGTATCAATGCTTATAGAACCAAACAAAATTTACTAAAAAAGAAAGTCGGACTTTAGGTAAGGCAAGAAAAAATACGAAATACACATTAATGTTGTTTTTGCTCTAATACCTGTTTGATATGCCTTGATACTACCATGATACAAAAAAGAAGGTAGTTTCATTACTACTATTTTTTGATTATAAAGCAGATTTTTGACATTTCTCCAGAAGAAAACATTAAGCATAGCTTTTTGATACGGGAGATTTTATTTTAAATATTTGGGAGTAAAATTTACATACAAACAATAGTAAAATGATGTGTTCGATAATCAAATTTGAACGTTTTTCTCAAGCGTTTAAAAGATACTTTGAATTATTCGATGTACAGAGATGAAGAAATAAAATAAAATCTAGTTTTGAAACATTTATTTGTTAAAAAGCTGCTTTTCATTTTATTTTAAACAAAATAAATAAATTTACATAACAAAACTCTTTTTTTTTTGTTAAATAGTCCGAAGAAGATGTAATGTTAGATATTTCGTCATTAAAGCATAGTCCGAAACCAGGATTCGGAGAAGGTTGAATGGTCTCATTGCGCTTACAATGCAAGGAGTCACAATTCAGAATTCTCCGGAAGTGAAGTATCTATAAGTAACACTGGATACAAAGTTATAGTGGAAATCTAACGAGGAACACAAAAGCTCTAAAGAATGGGCAGCATTTTGGCAATGTAAACTGGTCTTTAGTAAAACGTGGGGTGTGCACCATAGGGAATCCTCTGGATTTATACCTCTATGATCAGACCCATAATTAGCTATGCGGCAGTGGTATGGTGGAGCAGATTCTCAATCAAGAGCGGGGGAAGTCTGCTTGCAAAACTTCAAAGAATTACTGCCGTGTGGGGTACGAAAGATTTCTCTACAACACGTGGCGTTGCTCTTGATGCACTTACCGTCACTTTGTGCCTTCATACGTGGGGGAGCCTTAAAGACCACCTGCAGACTAAAAAGAAACGGCTGCTGGTATAACACTGAGTGCGCCGATGCGGAAATTGCTGGCGGCAGAGATTTGAGCACTTGTGTCTTTTCAATGCTATAGGATAGTACGTCACCATTACCTTTGTTGAAGAGATTCCATAATGTTGAGGTCTTTATCGGAGTTAATGGGGATAAGNAAAACATTAAGCATAGCTTTTTGATACGGGAGATTTTATTTTAAATATTTGGGAGTAAAATTTACATACAAACAATAGTAAAATGATGTGTTCGATAATCAAATTTGAACGTTTTTCTCAAGCGTTTAAAAGATACTTTGAATTATTCGATGTACAGAGATGAAGAAATAAAATAAAATCTAGTTTTGAAACATTTATTTGTTAAAAAGCTGCTTTTCATTTTATTTTAAACAAAATAAATAAATTTACATAACAAAACTCTTTTTTTTTTGTTAAATAGTCCGAAGAAGATGTAATGTTAGATATTTCGTCATTAAAGCATAGTCCGAAACCAGGATTCGGAGAAGGTTGAATGGTCTCATTGCGCTTACAATGCAAGGAGTCACAATTCAGAATTCTCCGGAAGTGAAGTATCTATAAGTAACACTGGATACAAAGTTATAGTGGAAATCTAACGAGGAACACAAAAGCTCTAAAGAATGGGCAGCATTTTGGCAATGTAAACTGGTCTTTAGTAAAACGTGGGGTGTGCACCATAGGGAATCCTCTGGATTTATACCTCTATGATCAGACCCATAATTAGCTATGCGGCAGTGGTATGGTGGAGCAGATTCTCAATCAAGAGCGGGGGAAGTCTGCTTGCAAAACTTCAAAGAATTACTGCCGTGTGCGGTACGAAAGATTTCTCTACAACACGTGGCGTTGCTCTTGATGCACTTACCGTCACTTTGTGCCTTCATACGTGGGGGAGCCTTAAAGACCACCTGCAGACTAAAAAGAAACGGCTGCTGGTATAACACTGAGTGCGCCGATGCGGAAATTGCTGGCGGCAGAGATTTGAGCACTTGTGTCTTTTCAATGCTATAGGATAGTACGTCACCATTACCTTTGTTGAAGAGATTCCATAATGTTGAGGTCTTTATCGGAGTTAATGGGGATAAGACTAACTTTTCTCTTGGCAAGTATGCTTCGGTCTTCCAGGCTGAGGTATTTGCAATCCTCAAGGATATGGACTACGTGGTGGAAAATAGGTGGAGCGGAAGGAGTTTACTTGCCGGCCAAGCTGCAATTAACGCACTACTTACTTCCAAACTCTTAGCGCCACTTCAATCGAGAGTTCCTCCATAACTATAATATTTATCACGTCATGAATTTCAATTTTCGTTATTGCGCATATCGAAGAAAATTCTCCTTTTAATTTTGTAAATGTGTTGTAAATGATTATTGAGGACTAGGTATGGCAGCACGAAATGTCACAATCTGCTTAATGTCAGGTAGTTAATATGGCGTCCGAAAAGTGACAATGAAACTACCTTCTTTTTTGTATCATGGATACTACATTATAAGTTGAATTTTCTTTAACTGTTTCGAAATATTTCAAAAGGTTAGCCATCTCAATTAAGAAAGGTACTCATAGATCAACACATAAATTATAGCTTTCAATCCTTTCACTTCCCTAGATGACAAATTTAATTACAAATGGCTACTCAGTCAAGAAAAGTTTACAGATTCTGTGGCGAATCTTACTAGCTCCTGTGGATATTCAGAAACGACAGTATCGATGCCACAGTAAACATTTTCTTATCCGAGCAACATATGAACTATTTCCTCATTAACTATCGTACAGTCCTTATTTTTTGGACACGAAATTGCTCAATCCTTCAAGTGATTTTGATTAAACTTACATATCGCAAAATAGACTCTTAGTCTGGGGAGAGTTCTCGTCCTTCTCTAACTCGCAAAAAAAAATTTGAAATATTCCCACATTTATTTAAGTTTTCCAGCATTTTAAAATCATAGAGGCAGAATTAAAAATAGAAAAATTAAATTGTTCAAAAATTTTGTTCCTAGCATACCAGCGGAGTCCGATAATAGACCGTATAGGGGACTTTACGATTTTCAAAATGTTCTTAATTTTGTTATAATTAATTAGTATTAAGGTGTTTTCATCATTTATATTTATCGAAAAAAACGCTAAATTAAAAAATGATTTACATATTATTCAGTAAAAACTGATAAAAACTTTTTGTCTTGTTTAAAATGCGTTCCTTTTAGGTTTGGAACCACTTTGCGCCCACTCTATGGAATTCTTTGCCGGATCCCGCATATTTTGTCTCTGTTCGTTTAGTAGTTCCCTGGGAATAAGCGCCTTGCATTAGAATAATAAATAGTTTCGATTTTTAATTATAAAAATTTATTTGTTGAATTGGTACACTGTTACCGTTTTCGCATATTCTGCTTTTACGATTTTCTCATTACTTTCATAATATTTTCGATTTTCAGTTTCCGTACTTCTTTGAGCTGTGAAATAGTTGGTCACATTATGTATACCCAATTTGCCACAGAACGAGGACGAGTTCGTATCGAACTCGATTCGGCGTCACACAGTGGGAGATCGTGGCTAAAAATCCAAAAGAGTGTTAGTAAATCCGTTTGTCTGAATGATGATCGACAGATCGTACCTAAGATAAAAAAAAAATCGAAATTGTTGCATGTTTAGCGATGAAGTGAGCCCAAACATAAGTGAAATTTATTCCATGCTATAAATTGCTGTCACTAACTTATTTATAAACAATATTCTTGTGTGATATATCACTCTATAGGAATTGTGTCTTACTTTTTAAATAATTTATCGGTTTACTAATATATTATACCATTGATTTTATAGAAATTTGCAAATATGTATTTATCACGAAATAAAAAAAAAAACATTTTTTGTTACTTTAAAATCAAAAGTAAAATAAGCAAAAAATATATACCCCGAATTTTTTTGTATCACTTGAATCCAATTGTAGTTTATCAGAAACTGCAGTCTCGTATTGAATTCACCTGCCACGTTCGCTAAAATATTTTTTTGCAAAGTGACTAAAAATACTTTTTTGTAAACGGTCGAAATCATGCTAATTTCAGCACTATAAAGAAATGTGCAAATAAAAAATAAATCGCTCAAAAACTGTACCTGTATTACAAAATTGTATGTTTCATGAAATACGACCTTCAGGAACCTGCGAAATTATTGCAAGCGCCTCAACACACTCCTCTACAGCGGAATGTGAAATTATGTTTCAAATATTGCACTTCTCGATATCAGAGCTTTCAAAACACAAACAACACTACGGTTAAGCGTGTTTTATATATGGTACTGTTTCTCGGAATATTAAGAGTGCCCCAAAATGACTTCTGCAGAAGCTTACTGTGTGAATATCCTGCACTATGTAGGAGACGATAAATTCTGGGCACATGATTTTTAAACGATCTGAGCGCAGCGGCAATGTTGAACGTATGTCAGCTGCTCAGATTCACTGACTCCACAAACTGGAGTAGGGGTTTCCGAAATCTATGTGGTATTACAAAGAGCTAATTTGCTGGCTTAAATGTGCTGGCAAATTGATCAGCAGCCACATGAGACTAACATAATCTTCAACGACGTAATATCTAGTCAGGGTTGGTCACCGGAATTGCGGTTAATACACTGAGAAAAAGGATTAGTTTCGACAACTAAAGATATTTAGTTCCCGAATTTTGACAATATTTGGGAACTGTTACCAAGGATTGGGAACTATTACCATGGGTTGGCAATTATAACTTAATATATCAAAGCTTCTAATATTCATCTAGGTTGTACCAAATCGTTAATTTAGTTGAAGGGTTTGGTAAATACTAATAAATATTTCTTTGAAGTAGGGACACGATATCGAACCGAAAGTATCGATATGGTACTCATTTAAAGTATCGCTTTAAAAATATCGGGTACCCATTAATATCGGAATAAAAAGACTCGATATTCCAAATATCGATACCAAAAACCAAAAAATGTATCTGAATATAGGTCTCGCATATAGGCCGCTGGGGTGTAGTGGTTAAAAGTGCGCAAACCCTGAAAATGAAAAACAGCTTCCCATAAAATACAATCGCCGTTCAGAGTCGACAAAAAACAGTAGGCACCCCCTTTGTGCTAGGGCTGCGACATCGACCACTTAACATCGATGTTTCAAGTATCGATGTTCTGCTGGGGTCAATATCGATGTTGGTAAAACATGTTTTAATGACTTTTTTTTAATGAAGATGTGTAATAAATGAGTAAACTTTTCTGCATTATACCTCCCACATAATATAACCTCATACATAAAAAGTGAGCTTGGGCTCAGGTTCAGGTTTTGTACTGATGATGTGAGCTTAAACTCGACTATTTATGCATAAAAATTTTTACGCATAACGCCCAGTATATTCTTTTAAAACGTACATTTTTATTTCGCAGAATAACAAAAACTCAACAAAACATAAGTCAATTTATTCAATGAATTACAACAAAAAAAAAGAGACACTTGCGAAAAGTAAATGAATGATGCAAAAATCAAATAGTGGTAAATATACCATAATTGTCGTAAAATAACAATACTGAATAACATTAATATCACTGTAAGCCCCAAAACTTACTATTAACAGTTTGTAAAAAAAGCAGTTTGTCCAGTTTTTCTCCCGATAAGCAACTTCTTTTACAGGTAACAATATTTCCCGTGGTGGAAAAAACACGTTCTGACGGCACGGAAGTTGCCATCACTGTTAAGTATTTCATTGCTATTTCCAACAAAGAAGAGTTTTTGTGGTATCCTTCTGGCCACACATCCAGGGGACAATCCGTTAGCTTAACGACTGGGCTCTTCAAATAAATTGATAATTCCGGTGGCATCGTATTTAATGTGCCTAGTTCATCTACAGTCCTTATCCGTTTTTTTGATTTCCAACTTTCCTGTACGAGCCTGTGGTGGTCGTCCCATAGACTAAAGCCATCACCTGAAAACAAAATATACGTCAACGTTTAGTTAAAATATGCATTTTACTCGTTATTTCAAAAGTGGCATAAAAATTACTGGCAAAGTTTTTATGTCCGCATTAGGCCTTTGTTCATTAGGTTCCTTAGTCAGAAATACCTACCAATTTCATCATCTTGGTTGACTTGTTCAACATCGGATTCTGATGACGTTTCTTCTTCTTCCTCCTTCATTTCAGATGTCAACTTCCGGATTGCCATCCCCACTGCCACACTGTCATCGAAATGGATGTTTTTAAACCTCGGATCAAGTATCGTAGCCATCGCAAACTGACAGTGATGCTCGATGTTTTTGAACCGCTTGTTCCATTCTATCATGATGTTGCCCTTCAATGTTGTTCCCAAATTCGTATTGGTTGTAGCTCCCATGACCTTTTTTCGCAACAAGCGAACCACTGGTATAACGATGCTAGATGTAACAAACTTGTCACCACAAGCTTCTTTTGTTGCAAATTCAATTGGTTTGAACATAACTACAAAATCCTTCAAAACTTCCATGTCGAGAGCTGACACCATTTGTGGTGCACTGGTGTTGAACGTGATTATATTATTAACTATTTCTCGGAGAAATAAGAACCTTTCTACCATGTAATATGTGCTATTCCAACGCGTTGAAACTGACTGAATTAAAGTATTTTTTTCTTATAGTTTAGTTTTTTTTCTTAGTTCGTCACTTCCCACAACGCTATGTCTAAACCAAGTCACAATGGACTTCACCTGATCCAAAACAATTTTTAGCTCAGGAAGAGAGTCAATGGACTTCTGAGCTAGCAGATTCAATAAATGCGCGAATCAATAGCAGTGCTTTCTTTTTTCGAACGCTAATTCTACTGCTTTGATCATATTGCTTCCTCCATCGGTTCCACTCAGTACAAACGTTTGATAACACCTCAGAAAGATTTTCCCCAGTGTGACTTACTGTCAGTTCTTTCACGCCAAGTACAATACTTTCCAATTTAAACGTTTTTTCATTTCCACAAAATGAAATAAAATGCGCAGTAACTCCAAGAAATGCTTTCATTTGGTGTGTTTCGGTCCACACATCAGTGGTTAAACATATGAAGGGTACCGTCGACAATTCCTTCTTGACCAAATTCGAAATGAAATCGTACTTTTTCTCCAGGAGAGAATAGAACGTTCTCCTTGAAGGTATTTTATACAATGGTGATACTATTTTTAATAAATGACAAAACCCTTCGTCTTCCACGATAGAAATGGGCTGATTGTCTCGGCATATCATGAACAAGATAGCCGCTGTTATTTTGTTACTTTTATCACCGCCGTCCTTGAAAGAGCTTATATTTGCGAAACACGTTTGCAAATTCTGCTGAAATCCTGATGATAGCGCAGATACTGGGTGTGATGAGCTGGTACTTGGGCAAGGTTCTGAAGATGCGGGAACGAGACTTGCATTTTTATTTACTTCGGTGCCGTCGGTCTTATTAAGCACTTTTTCGGAAGATGTTAGATGGGTTACGAAAATATCATTGTGCATAGCTTTAATTTGACCTATGAGATTGCTTGTATTGCCACATGCTTTTAGGTGTTTGTTACAAACAACACATACAGCCAATTCATTCGGTTTTTTATTGTGTTTTTCGAAAAACTTCCACACGCTACTTTTAGGCGCCATTCCACTATTGTGAATCAAAACTGGAAACAAAGAATTTAGCGACAATAAAAACAATAAAAATTTCTGCAATATGCCTTGAGATCACGATGTAGAGATCAAAGGTGGCGCCCATCTAGGGATGCCAGTGATTAATCATTTGATTAAACTAATCGATTGTTTTTGTCCAAAACTAAGTATGGAAACTTTAAAGGCCCTACACACGCATTGATTTATCGGCGAACCAGTTGGTCAATTGCTGGAAGTTGGTTGTAAATAAGCCGAGATCGAAGAAAAACATCGAAGCAAAAAATCGATGTTCAAAACACTCGATGTTGCCTCAAAACATCGATGTTTGTCGATGTCGCAGCCCTACTTTGTGCCACAACATTACGGCCCACGCGACAAATCGGAGGAGAAGTTCGGCAAACACTAACATATTGTGTAAGCGCCGGACTTTATGATTATTACAACACGTAGAGATTGAGGTGTTGACTTAAGCACCGAGGCCGCGGGTTCAATCCCACCACATGCAATCCTAACCATAGTACAAATTTCTGCACTTCAAAGCCCAATTTATATCGGGAAGAATTGTTACAGGCCAAACTTATATGCGTGCGTAAAAAGCTAACTCAAATTCCAAGATTTGTCTTGCGTGACATTTCGATTTGACGTTTATACTCAATTGGCACCTTGGCGCGACTATGAACTCAAATTTTTCTCAGCCAACTTCTGTAAATTTGACAGAAATGCAACTCTGAGAAATCACGCACTCAAATTGATTTGGGTTTCTCAAATGAGAAAAACTTGCTTGCGTGCGGGCNGTCTGCGTTCAAACACGGAAACTCGAGTTGCTTATTATTGGCGATTTCTCTTTTGGTGCTGCCCCTTTGCACTCACACACAGAAACTCTTTTGTACGCAATTGATGTTGTCAGCTGTGAGCCGCCAACTTAAATTACTCAGACGAACGAGAGCACAAAGTGTGTTTCCCGAGGACGGGCGACTCGGTACCCGTCCCCTTTCCTCGTTGCTNAATTGATTTGGGTTTCTCAAATGAGAAAAACTTGCTTGCGTGCGGGCGAAAAAAAAACTCTCGCCGGCAATATTAGGTTGAGACAAAATTTTTTATGTTTTGGTGCTTTTAGGAAGGTTGGCAGCCATGGGGTCTCACATTCGTGAGTACTCACATATACTTGTTCNTCTCTCCCGTACAAGCTTCGAGTTTCCGCAACAAACTTTTCGTGTCTGAAATCGACTAAGCTAGCGATGGGCATAATGTGTACATACGGGTAAAATGCCCAAACGTGCAAACCGCGGGCAAATGTGCAAACCGGCGGGTATATGAGGTGAGGTAATTATGCGCGAATTGCATCTATATGTGTGATCGGAATGAGAGAACAAGTATATGTGAGTACTCACGAATGTGAGACCCCATGGCTGCCAACTTTCCTAAAAGCACCAAAACTTGGGACAAATCAAAACATAAAAAATTTTGTTTCAGTAANCTCTGTCTCTTTCAAATCAGTGTCAGTAGTGCAAATTAACTATATGGTTACAATTCTAGAACAAATTTATTATAACTAAACGCACGGTCGTAGAACAAAACTAGATAAATGCATGGTTGTATTTTGGATTACGTTTTCCTGCAACAAATTTTTTACATACATATGTGCATATGTAATTTGGTGGAAAAACTAAAATAAAAAATCGTGATTACGGGGGAAAAATCATCAAATCGTCATTGAGCTAAAAACACGTCAAANTATTAATTATAAACTCAAAGTAATTTAAAATGCAACGCAAAAATTTTAAAACAAATTGGTGGATTTACAGTCTCATAAAATTATAAGTCCGAAAGTAAAGACTTAAAAATTACATAGTATGTTATACCGTTAATACGCACCGAAAACACAGAAGTCACAGTTGTATTTTTTTAATTCCTTTTTCTATGCTAGACAACAACAAAATCTTTAAACAAAGCTAGTACAAACGCTAGTAGTGGTAGTTAAACAAACGAAGACGACATTCTTATCACCAATATTTATACTTAATTTAATGCCACAAAATCCCAACACTGGTTATAAAACCTCATAACTAAGTCCCAATTTTGTTTTTGTTAAAAAACTGATGGTTTTTTATAAACATATGATCTCTATCTTTATCAAATAAAGTTTAACTGCTAAATTATAAAAGAAACTTTTTTTCATAAGAGTTTAGAGAATTTAAATGATTTAGCAGGATTCTAGCGATTTTTGTTTATTAATCTGGCGGAACGGCAGAAACAGAAATGGCAACACTGGTGGTGAGTACCGACCAGCGTTGCCGCTTTGGTAATTTTTTACCAAAACTGGTAATTTTTTTCTTTTTAGGAGGAGTTTGGTAATTTGGTAATTTTTTTCTCAATTTGGTAATTTTTTTAACGTAAGTCTTTTCTTTTAAGTTTTTATTACTAACTTATTACATATAAAAATGTATAACTTTGAACCTTCTGACAATTGCTCAAAACAAAAAAATTTGCTTATGTACTTAAGATAGCCAAACATTGAAAGGGCTCTTTAATGTAACAATTTGCCTTGACAACTCAGAACTTTTATTATGAGTTTGCAATACAGCAGGAAACCACCCATTTTTCCCAATATGGCGGCTCGATCACAGCCCCTACAGTCCCACAAATCTGGGTTTTGGATCATTTTTACCTGCCGGAACCAATGGTGAAAGAAAATAATTTCACGGGACTAATTAAAAGTTTGCAATTAAGTACGAATGTGACCCACTTATAAAATAGTAAAAGTAGATTTTATCTACCGTTTAACGATACATTTGCTGGTTTCATGTTTTGGTTTTAAGTTATGTAAAATAAATTATGTAAAAGACTGTATGTTACAGCCCATTTCCACCAAACGCTTAACTACAGTTAAGAGTTTAGATATTTTCAACAAGAGGTGATCTGCAATGTTTATTTATTCGGTTTTGTTATTTTCCTTTCATTTGCTTGTACCTAATATGAGCAACTACCTCCTTCGAGTTGTAATCTGCTTTTTTCCAATAGGCATAAACTGCAGTAGAAATGAACTATTAAACACCTTTTAAATGTTTATAAATCTATGAGCGATTTTTTTCTTTTATGTTTTAGGGCCGATTGTTCAATGTCTGATTAGTACAAATCAGAGGTAGAAGCTCCGGTTAAATACATTGAACAACCGGCCATTAAAAATATTTGTGAATTGTTATAGTCGGAACACATTGAAAAGGACAACCACAGCTGTAAATTGTTCGTCTTCGTTATCTAAACGCTAAGTCGATGGTGATATGAATTTTTTGAACGCGGCAGCGACATTATGCATTTTTATGAGTTTGTCATAAAAGAATGGGAAGAACTAATTTTTCGGTCGAAAAATAAAAATAGATCTAAGCTGGCCACAATCCCAGACGTGGTGTATTATCTACATACGTCGAAAAATAATTTCCAATTTGTTTAGAATATTATTCTCATAAAAATTTGGTAATTTTGTTCTGAGTTTGGTAATTTTTTTTAGAGGTTTGGTAAAAAATTAAAATCTTTGTGGCAACACTGGTACCGACTTGCTTGCGCGCCTATTAGCTGTTTTGTAATTCACTTTTGCATTGTCAGCGTTCAGTTGGTAGTGTTGTTCCGGATCGACCTTGTACTCGATACCTGTACTCTTTAAAAATATTGAAGAAAAGTATCGATGCCACAAATGTATCGGAGAGAAGTACTCGATACTTTCTCATATCGAACTCACTGTAAGTACTTATGTCATGTGAAGAAAAACAGAATCGGTACGAGTACTCTCCGACCAAAACTTACCGAAAAAGTAGCCACAAGTCTGTATCTTGCAAAATTTTAATAATTGACTAGTACGGGAAANGACGATTTTTTATTTTAGTTTTTCCACCAAATTACATATGTACATATGTATGTAAAAAATTTGTTGCAGGAAAACGTAATCCATAATACAACCATGCATTCATCTACTTTTGTTCTACGACCGTGCTTTTAGTTATATTAAATTTGTTCTAGAATTGTAACCAAATAGTTAATTTGCACTACTGACACTGATTTGAAAGAGACAGAGAGTAGGAGAGGGAATTTGTTCAGACAAAATNAGTGGTGCAAAACCAACAACAGCATGATTCATATATTGTTAGAACCGTAATTCAGAATTTTTGGAAAAGCAAATAATACTTTAATCGCGTATTCGATACCCACCTAAGTACTTGCGGGAAGGANAGACAGAGAGTAGGAGAGGGAATTTGTTCAGACAAAATTATCTATCAGTTAGTATATGCTAATGTTACACTAAGGGTCTTCACATCCATTGTGGTAGTTTTGGTAAATTGCTGGTTGACACTCGGTAATTTTATCAACTGTGAACATCATTTTCAGTTTTCTTTTNATAGTTACTCGCATCGGAACAACACTATCAGTTGGTCGCACATTTTCAAAGGTAGGGGTTGTTCTTGCGCAGATAATTTTTCGTTAAAAATTTGCTTGGAAAAAAAGGACAATCATGTNTTTTCTTTTGTTAGCCTGGTAAACTGTGTTTATCAAGAGCGGATTTGTAGCTTTTTTCCTAAACAAATTAATTGTAACAGAAAATTTAAATAAATTTACTTACTCATATGCGTTATGCCTTTCGGCAGCGCGCGGATTTAAAATTGAATAAATATCGAACAGCTGATTGCAGTTTACCAACTTCTTCTTCTTCTTTTTTGGCGCTGTAACCGCCTAAGCGATTTTGGCCGAGTTCAGCAAAGCACGCCAGTCGTTTCTCCTCTGTGCCAACTGACGCCAATTGGAAACGCCAAGTGAAGCCAAGTCCTTCTCCACCTGANCCAGTTTACCAACTACCAGATAAATTATCAAGCTTCCTTCACGATAATTCGGAACACCGATAATGAAATAATTTTACACAAACAAAATACATTGGGAAAAATTACCGAATACCGAATACCAAGCTCGGTGTGAGGACCCCTACTTTAAAACTGGATCAAAATCTTCAAAAACTTCAAACCAGTGGAGTTCAACTATTTAAAAGCAGTTGTGTTTTAGATTGTAATTTTGAATTGTCGTTAACAATTGCGAATCCACTTTTCCAATGTTGGTTCCATTTGGTTTTGTAATGTGCTGCCATACTTATTGTGCCGTATGCATAAAACCTAAGCAAATGCTTTTTCTTGAAATGTCAGACCTTTTACTCAATTTGTTCAAATAAATCATGGAAATCATTGCTCCGCACCGCTGTTCGTATATGGGTGAAACACGCATGCATGTGGTCACAGAGCGCTCAGTAATGCAGTCTGCACACGGGTCGTATAGCTTTAGACGCGTATTAGATGCTACATGCGAAAGTTGTACGCTTTGATGCCGCACACGTGCATTTCAATGGAATTGGAATTCGGCAAAGCAAGCTAGCTGCAAATCGCTTGGCGTACAGCAGTGTTGGTAGCTAGGGGTACGTACGCTTAGAAAAGAGAAAGAAGAAGTTTGTTTACAATTTTCCGTGTGCGTGCATGCATTTCATAAAAAAAACGACAAATCAATAAAATTCGTGCAAATAATAGAAAAATAACTGAAAATTAATTAAAGAAATACTAATTTTTTATCACTTAACATTTTTTGTCTGATACTTTGACGCTTTGAAGTTGCTTCGTGTGCAGATCTTGAGGCGTANGACAAATCAATAAAATTCGTGCAAATAATAGAAAAATAACTGAAAATTAATTAAAGAAATACTAATTTTTTATCACTTAACATTTTTTGTCTGATACTTTGACGCTTTGAAGTTGCTTCGTGTGCAGATCTTGAGGCGTAGAGGAATCGTTCCTGCATAAAAAATTTTATACGCGTCTAAAGCTATACGAACCGTGTGCAGACTGCCTAAAAGCCTGATTATGGCAACTTAACTTAACTTAACGGAACGTAGAACTTAGAGAATCAAAATGAAACAGATTTCGATGTGGCATTAAGTTACGTTAAGTTTCGGCTGTTCAATTATAAGCAACACCCATCTAACAGAATTTTTAAGAGAGAACCGTAAGTTACGTTAAGTTGCCATAATCAGACCATAAGTCTGCGTTCAAACACGGAAACTCGAGTTGCTTATTATTGGCGATTTCTCTTTTGGTGCTGCCCCTTTGCACTCACACACAGAAACTCTTTTGTACGCAATTGATGTTGTCAGCTGTGAGCCGCCAACTTAAATTACTCAGACGAACGAGAGCACAAAGTGTGTTTCCCGAGGACGGGCGACTCGGTACCCGTCCCCTTTCCTCGTTGCTCTCTCCCGTACAAGCTTCGAGTTTCCGCAACAAACTTTTCGTGTCTGAAATCGACTAAGCTAGCGATGGGCATAATGTGTACATACGGGTAAAATGCCCAAACGTGCAAACCGCGGGCAAATGTGCAAACCGGCGGGTATATGAGGTGAGGTAATTATGCGCGAATTGCATCTATATGTGTGATCGGAATGAGAGAACAAGTATATGTGAGTACTCACGAATGTGAGACCCCATGGCTGCCAACTTTCCTAAAAGCACCAAAACTTGGGACAAATCAAAACATAAAAAATTTTGTTTCAGTAAAATTTAATATGCATCTATACTACAGTAGTGATCGCTCCAAGGTATAAGTATTGTTGTATTTATCAAAAACCAAAATAAATAGTAACGCACTAATAACGATTTTAAACTTTTAAAAAACCAATTGAATTTTCACTTTAATTCAATCAAGATATATATTTTATTTGAAACAATGCATTTATACACATATGTATGTTCATACTTATGTGTATAAAAAGATTTTCGTATCCAGAATAAAATGCACTAAATAAGCACTGAGCATGGTGGGAAAGGTATTCTAGTAGTATTATATAGTTGTCGAATATTTTTTGGTGTCTTCGGCTCAGCTGACATGAAAAAAGCCGCATGTGTGCATATCTATATATTTTTGATGATTTAAAGATTTTAATTTTTAACGATGCAAAGTGAAGTGTATGTATATACCTACATATATACTGCTGCTATTAATTATAAACTCAAAGTAATTTAAAATGCAACGCAAAAATTTTAAAACAAATTGGTGGATTTACAGTCTCATAAAATTATAAGTCCGAAAGTAAAGACTTAAAAATTACATAGTATGTTATACCGTTAATACGCACCGAAAACACAGAAGTCACAGTTGTATTTTTTTAATTCCTTTTTCTATGCTAGACAACAACAAAATCTTTAAACAAAGCTAGTACAAACGCTAGTAGTGGTAGTTAAACAAACGAAGACGACATTCTTATCACCAATATTTATACTTAATTTAATGCCACAAAATCCCAACACTGGTTATAAAACCTCATAACTAAGTCCCAATTTTGTTTTTGTTAAAAAACTGATGGTTTTTTATAAACATATGATCTCTATCTTTATCAAATAAAGTTTAACTGCTAAATTATAAAAGAAACTTTTTTTCATAAGAGTTTAGAGAATTTAAATGATTTAGCAGGATTCTAGCGATTTTTGTTTATTAATCTGGCGGAACGGCAGAAACAGAAATGGCAACACTGGTGGTGAGTACCGACCAGCGTTGCCGCTTTGGTAATTTTTTACCAAAACTGGTAATTTTTTTCTTTTTAGGAGGAGTTTGGTAATTTGGTAATTTTTTTCTCAATTTGGTAATTTTTTTAACGTAAGTCTTTTCTTTTAAGTTTTTATTACTAACTTATTACATATAAAAATGTATAACTTTGAACCTTCTGACAATTGCTCAAAACAAAAAAATTTGCTTATGTACTTAAGATAGCCAAACATTGAAAGGGCTCTTTAATGTAACAATTTGCCTTGACAACTCAGAACTTTTATTATGAGTTTGCAATACAGCAGGAAACCACCCATTTTTCCCAATATGGCGGCTCGATCACAGCCCCTACAGTCCCACAAATCTGGGTTTTGGATCATTTTTACCTGCCGGAACCAATGGTGAAAGAAAATAATTTCACGGGACTAATTAAAAGTTTGCAATTAAGTACGAATGTGACCCACTTATAAAATAGTAAAAGTAGATTTTATCTACCGTTTAACGATACATTTGCTGGTTTCATGTTTTGGTTTTAAGTTATGTAAAATAAATTATGTAAAAGACTGTATGTTACAGCCCATTTCCACCAAACGCTTAACTACAGTTAAGAGTTTAGATATTTTCAACAAGAGGTGATCTGCAATGTTTATTTATTCGGTTTTGTTATTTTCCTTTCATTTGCTTGTACCTAATATGAGCAACTACCTCCTTCGAGTTGTAATCTGCTTTTTTCCAATAGGCATAAACTGCAGTAGAAATGAACTATTAAACACCTTTTAAATGTTTATAAATCTATGAGCGATTTTTTTCTTTTATGTTTTAGGGCCGATTGTTCAATGTCTGATTAGTACAAATCAGAGGTAGAAGCTCCGGTTAAATACATTGAACAACCGGCCATTAAAAATATTTGTGAATTGTTATAGTCGGAACACATTGAAAAGGACAACCACAGCTGTAAATTGTTCGTCTTCGTTATCTAAACGCTAAGTCGATGGTGATATGAATTTTTTGAACGCGGCAGCGACATTATGCATTTTTATGAGTTTGTCATAAAAGAATGGGAAGAACTAATTTTTCGGTCGAAAAATATAAATAGATCTAAGCTGGCCACAATCCCAGACGTGGTGTATTATCTACATACGTCGAAAAATAATTTCCAATTTGTTTAGAATATTATTCTCATAAAAATTTGGTAATTTTGTTCTGAGTTTGGTAATTTTTTTTAGAGGTTTGGTAAAAAATTAAAATCTTTGTGGCAACACTGGTACCGACTTGCTTGCGCGCCTATTAGCTGTTTTGTAATTCACTTTTGCATTGTCAGCGTTCAGTTGGTAGTGTTGTTCCGGATCGACCTTGTACTCGATACCTGTACTCTTTAAAAATATTGAAGAAAAGTATCGATGCCACAAATGTATCGGAGAGAAGTACTCGATACTTTCTCATATCGAACTCACTGTAAGTACTTATGTCATGTGAAGAAAAACAGAATCGGTACGAGTACTCTCCGACCAAAACTTACCGAAAAAGTAGCCACAAGTCTGTATCTTGCAAAATTTTAATAATTGACTAGTACGGGAAAGCAGGAATTGACACTTTCTTTATTAGCCAACTTAAAGTGGTGCAAAACCAACAACAGCATGATTCATATATTGTTAGAACCGTAATTCAGAATTTTTGGAAAAGCAAATAATACTTTAATCGCGTATTCGATACCCACCTAAGTACTTGCGGGAAGGATTCGAGTACAAAAAGTACTCAGTACTTGAAGAAAGTATCGAGTAATTACTTATAGTTACTCGCATCGGAACAACACTATCAGTTGGTCGCACATTTTCAAAGGTAGGGGTTGTTCTTGCGCAGATAATTTTTCGTTAAAAATTTGCTTGGAAAAAAAGGACAATCATGTGCAAAACAACCTTTTTATATGACGGTTTTCTACCGACTGAGCCTAGTAGTAGCGCTCGGCTCTCTTCCCTGCAAAAATCATGGGACCATGTAGTCTATTTGTGGTAAATTGGAGTACTTATAAAAGTGTTCCTCTGTCATGCTGTAGCGGACCAACTCGTGTCTCTGCGCCAGCTTATTGTTTGTTATCCGATCCACTGCTCGTGTTTTAACGAAATGTGATTGAAGTTGAGCATTTGAAAGCACATTTGCATGTCTGGCTGTAGCAGAACGTGTAGAGATGCTCGCTGTTAGTTCTTAGCTCCCAGCATGTTCGGGTTCGAATGCCGTCAGAGGCAACATGTAATTTTAATTTATCTCTTGGTTTTTATTAATTTCGAAAAAGCATTTGAGAAGTGAAGAACAAAAGCGTGTACAAACGAAAAAATATAACAGCAATGCCATTGTTAATATGTTGGAGTAGTTTTGTGCTACTCTGATGTAATGCAGGGATGGAGTATATGGTCCTGCCCTAGGACATCGCAATGTTAATTGGACCATATTTTTTATATGAATTGTGGTTAATTTTGGAGTCCTCCTTGGTCCTTAGGGAGTGCTCTTTACACGCATGCATGGAGTAGTCGCGATTTTTGCAGGGTTATTTACGAACACATGCGCAAGCAAGATCATTACCACGTTATTGTTCGCCAGTATGAATTAGCACATACTATTTTTTACATATGTATAATCAATTTAAGCTTTATTGATTTATTAATACCTAAAATTAAATTGGTCGGCATTTCGTGATGTTGAATTATTTTTAATAAATAGACTACAAATATAGTTAGAAATTGNATTTACGAACACATGCGCAAGCAAGATCATTACCACGTTATTGTTCGCCAGTATGAATTAGCACATACTATTTTTTACATATGTATAATCAATTTAAGCTTTATTGATTTATTAATACCTAAAATTAAATTGGTCGGCATTTCGTGATGTTGAATTATTTTTAATAAATAGACTACAAATATAGTTAGAAATTGTTCCTCTATAAACAAAGAGGTGAATATAATAGCCTTTGGCAATATATATTGCATAAAATGGGTTAATACACGTACACGGCAGCGTTGCAGTTTTGGTCCGATTGGACCAAAATTGGTAGCTTCATTCTCCTTTGGTAGTTTGGTTGGTTTGATGAAGCTTTTGGTAGGCAAAAATGTTTTGAAAATTCAATCGAACTTAGCATTAAGATTTGTTCACTTACTTTGCATTTATATGTTGAAAACATTTCTGTCATTTTGCTCACACGTATAAGTTTTCTTTGTTTTTTCTAAATTTTACTAAGGGCATGTGTGAACCGGTAAAAAAGTTCGCGTCGAGTAAATTTTTGACAACTATGAGATGAATAAAATTTCAGTAGCACATGAGGCTAGTGAAATTTTTGACAAATGCATAGAAAATTTTGACATTCGCAAAGATTGTTGATGTGTGTAATTTTTCGTTAAATAAGAGCTTAAATAGATGAATTGCAATCAACGTTGGTCGATGTTTTCTTAAAATATTCATTTCACTTCAATTTGTAATATTTTATTTCAAATAAATCTGCGGTTATCAAAAATTTACTGCTGTCAAAAAATATTTAATTTCACACAACAGATCGGCAAAACTGTCTCACCATAGTAAAAATATTATTCAACGGCTTTCCCCATAGAACTTTGTTACCGATTCACACACGCCCTAAGCACAAAATTTTCTACAAACAAAAATTCACTTCCCAAAGTTATTATCGATCATCTGTTGAAATTGAACGAAAAATTGCCTATCGTCTTGAAAGAAAAATTTGTGATAGGCAATTTGTAAAGAGTGAGTGTATTGGTAAAAATAAGGGTGAGAGTATGCAAATTGAAACAAGGTTTGGAATTATGTTTTATTGACATGCATAAAATGTCTGATTTTGTTTTTTTTTAACATTAAAAATGTTTGATATGAATTGCATTAAACTCAAAGGTAATCACATTTTTACAAAAGGTTTTTTACGCAATACGCTAATTTGCTGCAGAAATGCAACATTGCGTCAATAGTGCTACAAAAATGAAGTTAACCTTACGAAATTTGAAAATTTTTTAAACAGTTATTTTGCTTATTGTAAAGCAAACTAATTCCAAATTTTTCACAGCTTGTTTGCATATGACCCTTGCAGTCTTGAAATTTGCACGTCATTCGGTTATCCAGCCAAACTGGCTATGCCCCTATTGGTCCAAGTTCACATTTTTTGGAGAAACGTGTTGAGCCGGACGTTTCTTCTTTGCGCTTTGTGCGGTTGATTATGTGATATTTACATAACTATTCTGCTATAGCTATTCTGAATTCAGCAGAGTTGAGGATTTTACTAATACGCCCCTTTTCAGCAATTATTCTTCGATATAAAAGCCGTGAATTACGCATAGTATTATCAAGGGAATTATAAAATATATACCAACGTTTACTACGTAGTTTAATTTTGTAGTGGCCCATAACAGAGTCCAAAAGGTAGACACTACCCATATGTCGATTAAATTCTGCTACGTCTAAAGCAGGAATGGGCAGATTTTTGGCTCTTAAAGCCGTCAAAGAGCCAGCAACTGCTAAGCAAGAGCTAAATCAGTTCTCAGGATAAAAGGGGTGTACAAAATACATTAAAAGCATTATACATATTTGTAATGAGAGTGGGAGTACAAGAAATTTGAATACGATCTTCTTCCCCCTTCATGCTGGCTCTTGATGTTACTCCTTATCCTCCTCCTAAATGTGCCAAGCCGACTCCTAAGTTCAAAAGGCTCCTGGGAGCCACTTTGCCGCTTTGCCCATCTCTGGTCTAAAAGCCGTTCAACAGAGACATTTTAGTGGTATTCACCAAGGTGAGCAAGTGGCCTGGCAGTTGACAAGTCTCGTTGCTAGATCTGATCGACTATTTTGCCAGAGTGCTAGGCCACTTGCTCAGTTTGGTAAATACCACTAATGTTTTCCAGACTTGTCCCACTATCTTACTACAGATGGTGGGTGCTTTCCTGCAAAATTATATGCCGGAGTGACGATTTTGGTATCTCTCGAAGCGGGAACAGCTACGCCAACTGCATTGCAATTACCGACGTATTCTATTGACATTTCGCGTGGTTATTGGTTAAAAACTTTCTCATCTGGAAGCTTGCAGTTAGAAATACGGTTTTTTCTTAGAGTTTCTAAAGCCAAAATGCCGCGACTGCACAAGTACTCAATGAGCGGGATCGAAGTGCCGTAATTATCGAAAAACAGCCGGTAGTTCTGATACACGATGTAGGGAGACAGAGGTGGCGCAATCAGCAGTACCGCTACTTTGTTCTTGGCGAATTTGACAGAATCAGCTGTTCGTGTGACGCCATTTTAGCAAACTGTTTGTATGTATGCAGAGATGTTTATATGCATGTAAATATGGCGACCTCCATGGTTTGGCAGTTAACACTCTTTCTCTCCTCCATCTCCAATAATTCTTTCCTTTATCTACACTATTGGTTGCTATCTTGACGTCATCACCCGCAGGAATGCGCAATCTTGTATTCTATCATTCTTGGTTCTGATAGGTAAGCACATCACATATTAGTCCTAGGCACACGATACTATGTAGTACTAATAGAATCGGATACCAGATCTAGATCGGTTTCAGTACTAATGATCTGAGCACTGGTGGATGTAGTTTCTGAGGTGCTGGTATACTGTACATCATCAGTCAGGTGACTCCTCTAGGTCCTCATCAGAACTTTCATGCTCATTCGGCTCGAAGTAATACGTTGGATCGGCGACATTGTCGTCAGAAGAAAAGTCAAGGCCATTTTCACTATGTGCGTGCATTCTACTAGTATAATTTCCAGGCCCTGAGCAGAGAAATTATGCAATGAACGACTCATTATGATCCCCGAAAAGAAGCATTCAAATTCAAAAATAACACTAACAGGTCTATTCTGCGCTGGTAATAAAAAGTTTGTAACCGGTAAATAAAGTCAATTTTTAACCCCTTTCAATTTTTAAACCCTTTTCGCATTCTGTGTATTCTTGTAACCGGTACATTTTGTTACCATCTCATAAGCTGGTAACAAAGTATTGCCCCGTGAAATATGCAATGCCAGAATTTGTACAATTCTTCATAGCTGAATTGTTGAATATTTTAACTGCATTACCAACGTTCCTAGAATCGCGGTGACAAGAACTGGTAACATTTTTTGGTAATAAAATTTTCCGGTTACAAAATCTTCGGTAACGTGCAGAATAGACCTGTTAGTAAGTATACCAGAACGCGCAATGTTGCATATATGCAACAAAACAAAATCATCAAAAAAATAAAAAGAAACGGCTCCGCTAAAAAAAATATTAATTATTGAAATAATCCTCTTATCTTTAACTCGCACCAATTTCAACAACGAAATATCTATATTTCAGGAATAAATCGTTTATCGTAAATGAATTCTAAGGGCGCGAAACTGGTTTGTGCTCACACACCACTTCGATGAAACACAAACACAAATTTAGCCACCTTGTCAGCTGGTTTGCTTCTTACCCGTTAGAATGCTTTGTTGCTGATGTACAACACTGCGTAGAGTCAGTCTAACTGCATTTGCTATATTTTTACTACGCTTTGAATGGTATGTTGCAGAAGTACAGCACGGCACCATAATGGGTTAACCTTAAAGATTGGCATGAATGGTTAACCAACACAGTAAACAATATTATACTGCCAATTCGTGTAGCTAAAAACCATGTAAATCCAAGAAATCTTGTTTTAATAATGAACAAAAATTTGGTAGTTTGGAAACTGATTTGGTAGGCGTTTTGGTACCTAAAAATAAACTCAAGTGGCAACACTGGTACACGGCTATTGCGTACCCTTTCGGTTTTAAATTTTTACCCCGCATCAAGCACCTGCTTGCCCGCGCTGCTGCGCGCGAATTGCTCAGCCGCCCTAACCCTAGACTAAGCTATGGCATGTCGATCACTGCGCTAGGTAGATACAGAAAAGTGTGTGCTATGACCAGTGTTGCCGCCGTTATTAGATTAACAACACAGGTCATAATTTTTTATATAGTACCTTTACAAACTAAAGAAACTCAATTTGTATTTGCATTTTTGAAAAGTAAATCCTTTTAAGGCTGTAATATGTAAACACACAATTTAGAAAATTAGTCTTCCCGTATTAGATGCATATGTATGAATGCTAATATCTTCGTAAGCATTACCAGACTCTGAATGACGTTTTTAAATAAGTACATAGGTACACAGTTTCCAACTTCTTTGTAAGAATCAATGAAATACCTAATCAGCGTGAACAACCACATTGTATATATTTTAAGATTAAGATTAAACAATTAAAAATAGGACTTATTGAACTATATCGTCGCTCAGCGCGAAGTACCTCGTCTACGCCAAACGTAGTACCGCGTATACGACGGTAAATAAATTTTCGTCTTTAGCTGACCATTATATTATGTATTCTGTATATTATAAAACAAATACATAAATATGTAAGTAATATTAATACATTCATTCCAAATATTCTTACTTGGTTTCACTGCTGAGGCTGCCACTGCTGCTGCTACTCTCCTCAACCTCGACAGGTGTAGCTGGCCTATGTCAATTAAAAACTACAATAAATATTAAAAAATAACCAAAACGCGAAAGATCTTACCAACTTCACAGGCAAGAAAAAAATAACCAAAATTGGCTAAAAGTAATCAAAACGGCAACACTGGCTATGACATGCCCAGACTTCTTTGTCTCAGTCAGCGTTGCCACAGACAATTTTTTTTTCTTACCAACATTTCCTACCATAACCAACCAAAACCTACCAAACATTTTTTGAGTTTTAATATTTGTTTTCAATGTCAAATTTTTTAAAAACATAGTGTACATAAACTAGTAAAACTAAAACACAACTAGATTAATAAAAACAAATTAACTGCGTATAACTATTCATTTTACTGTACAGACTTATCCATATGTACATATGTCTCTTTATACATATGTACATACATATCGTCACAAGATACGAATAAAGACGCGAGCTCAAAAGTTGATAGCGAAAAAAAATTTCGGCGAAGAAAGACTCTTAACATAGGTGACGGCAAATAAATCCTCTTTGACAGCGAAGAAAGACCCATAAACTTATGTCCGCGGTCAACTATATTTTCGAGTGCAACATTATTCCCCAGGACTCCCCCAAGAGTTTTTCGGAGCTCTTTATTCGTGTCTATTATTATTATTACGTCGGAGATACCCGCGCTGCGACCTAAGAAGATATATTGTGCTAAATCAGAATTGTAATCACTCCAACCTTAGACTATTTAAAAAGCTCAGCACTTTAGCTGAGGCCATGTTCCAAATTTTAGATGGAGAAGGCACTCGTTCTCCAAGGTGTATCAATCTACGATTCATGCTTCGTGGACAGGCAAATAGAATATACTCTGGGGTTTCTTTCACCAGCCGACAAATCCTACAGTCCGTCTCTACAGAAAGACCCATTTAATTAAAACAGTACGTTAACTTGCAGTGTGCTGTCAGGTTGCCAGTAAGAGTTCTAAGTTCAAGGTGTCTTTGGGAGTTCCTGCTGCAAAGAGTTATGCATATCTTTGATTGTCTTATTCCCTTTGACTTCCGCCAGTAGGCAGCAATTTGAGATTATTTCCAGCTAGCTCCTAAGTAGGTCTGCAGTGTATCCCTTAGATGTACCAGGGACCACGCAAACGTATTTGGGCTTCCCGCTTTGCGAGACAGTCAGCCCTTTCGTTGCCTTCAAACCCTTCCTGTGTGACGCTATTGTGGGCTCGCAGGTGGTTCAATAGTTTACAAGCCTTGATGCCGTTTTAAAAGACTCTAAAGCCTTTAACGCTGCCTGAATGTCCGACATAATATTTATTCTAGCCTCATTTGCCTTCTACGATGACATTCGCGAACACAGACTTCAATTGGGAAGACTTCCGCCTGAAATATGGTTGAGTACGAGCCCATTGGACCATTGGAATCTTGGTCCAAGTACGCCATAAATTATATCGCCACCTAAAGGTGAAAAGGTGCCAAGTCCATTTTTTTTTCAAATTTTAGTGTTTGATGCAGAATGACAGGTAATACGAATCTACATCGATTTTTCATCTCTCGTGAAAAATGTCTAAAAATAGACTTGGCATCTTTTCACCCTTAGGTCACGATATATGGATGTCCGTATTGCATATTGGCNATGTACATACATATCGTCACAAGATACGAATAAAGACGCGAGCTCAAAAGTTGATAGCGAAAAAAAATTTCGGCGAAGAAAGACTCTTAACATAGGTGACGGCAAATAAATCCTCTTTGACAGCGAAGAAAGACCCATAAACTTATGTCCGCGGTCAACTATATTTTCGAGTGCAACATTATTCCCCAGGACTCCCCCAAGAGTTTTTCGGAGCTCTTTATTCGTGTCTATTATTATTATTACGTCGGAGATACCCGCGCTGCGACCTAAGAAGATATATTGTGCTAAATCAGAATTGTAATCACTCCAACCTTAGACTATTTAAAAAGCTCAGCACTTTAGCTGAGGCCATGTTCCAAATTTTAGATGGAGAAGGCACTCGTTCTCCAAGGTGTATCAATCTACGATTCATGCTTCGTGGACAGGCAAATAGAATATACTCTGGGGTTTCTTTCACCAGCCGACAAATCCTACAGTCCGTCTCTACAGAAAGACCCATTTAATTAAAACAGTACGTTAACTTGCAGTGTGCTGTCAGGTTGCCAGTAAGAGTTCTAAGTTCAAGGTGTCTTTGGGAGTTCCTGCTGCAAAGAGTTATGCATATCTTTGATTGTCTTATTCCCTTTGACTTCCGCCAGTAGGCAGCAATTTGAGATTATTTCCAGCTAGCTCCTAAGTAGGTCTGCAGTGTATCCCTTAGATGTACCAGGGACCACGCAAACGTATTTGGGCTTCCCGCTTTGCGAGACAGTCAGCCCTTTCGTTGCCTTCAAACCCTTCCTGTGTGACGCTATTGTGGGCTCGCAGGTGGTTCAATAGTTTACAAGCCTTGATGCCGTTTTAAAAGACTCTAAAGCCTTTAACGCTGCCTGAATGTCCGACATAATATTTATTCTAGCCTCATTTGCCTTCTACGATGACATTCGCGAACACAGACTTCAATTGGGAAGACTTCCGCCTGAAATATGGTTGAGTACGAGCCCATTGGACCATTGGAATCTTGGTCCAAGTACGCCATAAATTATATCGCCACCTAAAGGTGAAAAGGTGCCAAGTCCATTTTTTTTTCAAATTTTAGTGTTTGATGCAGAATGACAGGTAATACGAATCTACATCGATTTTTCATCTCTCGTGAAAAATGTCTAAAAATAGACTTGGCATCTTTTCACCCTTAGGTCACGATATATGGATGTCCGTATTGCATATTGGCAATAATAAGGTATACGTTTGTACTTAGGAATCAGGTATATTTACATGTTTGTGGCCGCCATTATACGAACGCACCGGTGAAATATTTGTGTAAAAAAGGTTGCTAAAATATTTGGAGATACGTACATATTTTCTATTTTTCGCAAATAACTATTACTCATTGTCCCGAAACCTACCAAAGTCCAATGAAGCCTACCAACCTACCAAATGCCCTGCTGAAGTCTAGAAAAAGAAGTCTGATGAGGAGATGTGGTGATCTCCGAAATAGTGCTATAACTTCTACCGCTTAGACTTTGTTGCTTTTTNGGGAGTTCCTGCTGCAAAGAGTTATGCATATCTTTGATTGTCTTATTCCCTTTGACTTCCGCCAGTAGGCAGCAATTTGAGATTATTTCCAGCTAGCTCCTAAGTAGGTCTGCAGTGTATCCCTTAGATGTACCAGGGACCACGCAAACGTATTTGGGCTTCCCGCTTTGCGAGACAGTCAGCCCTTTCGTTGCCTTCAAACCCTTCCTGTGTGACGCTATTGTGGGCTCGCAGGTGGTTCAATAGTTTACAAGCCTTGATGCCGTTTTAAAAGACTCTAAAGCCTTTAACGCTGCCTGAATGTCCGACATAATATTTATTCTAGCCTCATTTGCCTTCTACGATGACATTCGCGAACACAGACTTCAATTGGGAAGACTTCCGCCTGAAATATGGTTGAGTACGAGCCCATTGGACCATTGGAATCTTGGTCCAAGTACGCCATAAATTATATCGCCACCTAAAGGTGAAAAGGTGCCAAGTCCATTTTTTTTTCAAATTTTAGTGTTTGATGCAGAATGACAGGTAATACGAATCTACATCGATTTTTCATCTCTCGTGAAAAATGTCTAAAAATAGACTTGGCATCTTTTCACCCTTAGGTCACGATATATGGATGTCCGTATTGCATATTGGCAATAATAAGGTATACGTTTGTACTTAGGAATCAGGTATATTTACATGTTTGTGGCCGCCATTATACGAACGCACCGGTGAAATATTTGTGTAAAAAAGGTTGCTAAAATATTTGGAGATACGTACATATTTTCTATTTTTCGCAAATAACTATTACTCATTGTCCCGAAACCTACCAAAGTCCAATGAAGCCTACCAACCTACCAAATGCCCTGCTGAAGTCTAGAAAAAGAAGTCTGATGAGGAGATGTGGTGATCTCCGAAATAGTGCTATAACTTCTACCGCTTAGACTTTGTTGCTTTTAACAATCGTGGTACAAAGCTCAATAAAAATATTAAAAATAAAATGTCAACAACCCACAATCACATTGACAAAAAACCTACCAGTTTTGGTAGGAAAAGCCCATGTTTGGCAACACTGGTCTCAGTTTCAGTTTTGCTATCGCCACGAGTTGTTTCGGAGCGCGCATAGTTATTTAAAAATATAAAGTTTGATGCCGACCGGGGTTTCTCAGTGGGTATATAATTCATGTGAATTATTATTTGAAAGTAGATATTTAGCCAAGGAAAAAGCAAAGCAGTATACTTAAACCAGAACTGCCAGCAGATATTGGGTTTTTGCACGACTGTTCCTGTTTCATCGTTTCTTTTTAGGAAATTACTACCATATACATATGCATTATTTGCACTAGTAACTATTTATGTAAATATTTATGTATTTTTTATGCTTAATATATGTAAATAAAAGAAGAAAGTAAACACAACAACCATCGAGTAATTTTTATTTGTGTCAAACTGAAACTTTTTTTCCAATAATAAACGGTTAGCTGATTCATGCCTACAGCAAGTTCACAAAATTAATTGAAAACTTGTATCAACCAAAGCATTGTTTATATTTGCTCAACAATGATTTTATTCAACTAACAATAGGTGCGTTCGTTTAAAATCTCCAGCAGAAACCAACCAACTGCCAAATTCCGGCGAAATGTCATCTGTTCTCTCACAAGAGAGAAATATCCAAAATAGTACGCGAACAGAAAATTTGCAGAAACTTGCAAGTTAGACGAACAGCTGATATAATTTTTGTTTACATACAAAAGTGTAAAATTTAAAACGTACGAAAAGTCGTCGCAAAGTGTTATACTGACAGAGTTTATTGATTAAACAAATAACTACTTATTTCTTACAAGTTTAATTAGTCGCATTTTGTAATTTTTATCTTCCAAACCATCAAATTCAATTTTGTGATTTGCGTAAATGCCAACCAGCTGTTTTTGATCAGCTGTTTCCCTGTTGGCAAATTGCTGTTGGCAAAAATTTTTCCAACAGAAACTAACAGCTTCCCCTCAAAATGAAATGTCACTTTGCTCTCTCAATTTCCCCTACTTTGCAAGTTTTTTGCGTACGCGAACGCAAAAACCTGTAAGTTTTGGTTAAACTTGAACAATTAACAGCTACGCGAACGCACCTAATATTGTCCAATCAAAGTAGTCGTTTTGTGATTATTAACAAATACACATTTGTCCCAACTAGAAATCTCAAGTAAATTGCAGACTTTCGTGAACTAGATATTTATTTCGCCATATCCAACTATGCCACTTGGTCACTATAACCAAATCTTTGTAATTATAACCAAACCTTTTTCTGGGTGTACATATTATAGTAAAAGAAAACTAAAAGGGGCGGGACTTGAGCTATTCTGGTAACGCATCTTAAGGGCACCTCAACTTTTTTGGAAATGACAGTTAAGCTACTCTGTCGCTCAAGGCCTCATGTAATATATACATTTACATACGTATATAAATACATTTTTATTCAATCTGAATAATAATAAAGAAGAATATAACAAAAAATTCGTGAAACAAAAAACAGCACATAAATATTTTTGCAACGCACTCGTTTAAAAATTTACTTTTTATAAAAACGCGCTTTAAGCTCTTCTCGTTTGAAAGGGATCTTAGCCTCAGATCAAAAAAATTATTTAAAAAATCGGTTTAAGTGCAAATACACCGCGCAAACTGCTGTTCAAACCTCTTTTTCATTTCCTCTATTTGGTTTGTAGGTGGTATGCTGGATTCTAGGTAGACAAAGTCCTTCACTACTTCGAAGTTATATCTTCCAAAAGTGACGTGTGCCCCGAAAGGCGTGGACTCTTTAATGTTGCGAGGAGGTACTTTGTCTTGCCCTCGTTCACCGCTAGACCAACCTCCTTAGCTTCTTTTTTTAAACTGAAAAATGCTGCGGTTACGTCCCTTTGTTCCAGACCTACGATATCGATATCATCTGCATACGCCAGCAGCATCGTTCTTTTGCTATATATGGTGCTGCTGCGATTCAGATTGGCAGCTTGGCTGCCATACATACAGTAATCAAAAAATTATAGCCGAACCACTTTCTGCCAATTTTTAACATACTATTTTTGTTGTTATTGAACTTAAGTTATTTTTTTATAAAAATATAGTTCATTCTTTAACAAAACCCGTGTAAGTCCAACCTTCTAACCAATAATAAAAAAAATTCAACAAATTTTCGTGCAAATTTCGAATTTTTTAAAAATTCTAAAAAATCAATCGAAATTTTTAGCCATTTGAACTCGTACTTTATTGTACACAGAACTGCATACTCAGAGTTTAATTAAAAAACTCAACATTTTACGAAAATTTGTTGAAATTTTTTTTAATTGCATAAATTTTTAAGGCAGTGTCACTCGATTGTTACATTTGTACAGATTTGTACGTTTTTATATTGGGCTATTGGTAAAATAAAATGGGACAATTTTGTTTTTTGCAGTCAAAAGATCGGTAAAATACCGCGATGTTCTATTGAAAAATTTCAACAAATTAATTTTCGTGATTGGGATAACGAAAAATATTTTGGGTGTTCACACAATTGGGATACGATTTGCACCAAATTTTGGCAAATACCCAATGACACTGCCTTTAAATTTGTATTTATGTGGATGTTTTTAAAGAATGAACTATAAAAAACTAACCAAAATTAAATAACAGCAAAAATAATATTTTAAAACTTGTGAAAATTTGGTGCGGCTATAATTTGTTCGACTACTGCATATAAGTTGACTATGATTACTCGGCCGTGCTATCATAGTAGCAGAATGCCACTAAGCGCATTTTAAAATTTTCAGGCAATAGCCTCATGCGATTATCGAGTATATTTTTTGTTGTTTGTGTGAAATATTTTATTTTTATCAGGATTTTTCTTTTAATCAAAATTTGTTGAAATAAAATTGCAATCAAAAAAAAAAAACCATAAGTGACCAAATGTGGCAACAATGGCTACGGCCGAATCCAACAAATCCAAATCCAACAGCATCTACAGTGACTAACGCCAAGCACTGCTGCATGGGCGAACATTTCCAATATGGAATTTAGGAAATTTTTGCACATGCTCCTCTCAGATATCATATAATATAATGTTCTTAAGTTATAATTTGAGGCACTTCAAAGTATGCTCGGCCTGGTCTGATGAATCCGTGAGACAATGCTTCCGAAGTTTTTATTCAAACTCTGCTTGACCTACAATCAGGCCTGCCAACTTGGCTCAAACCGTGCAATTTTTGCCCTAATTTACTTCAAATGGCACTTAGTTTTTAAATTTGGCACAAAGTGCCAAAATGACACTTTTAAAAATAGTAATATTTCATTTTTAAAACATTTTTTAGAAAGCATTTGCGGGAGCGTCTTTTTCTCAACTAAAATTTTCTACTTTCTAAAGTTTATACAGCTGGATTATCTTTTCTGCCCCTTTTTTAAATTTGGTTTTTATTTTATTGCTAAATGGGAAGGATTAAAAGTAATGACGCCTTTTTGGCACATTTTGGCACTCATAGCCAGTGTTGCCCGACGTCATCAAAAAAGTATCGTAAAGAAACAAAAAATTTATCAAATGTATCTCTATTTTTTTGTTAACAATCTAGGTATCAAGTTAGAAAAGATTGTTCAAAATATGTTATACTGTTTTATACTACTGCTTTTCATTATTGTCAGTAACCGTCAATAAAAAATATCATGTAATTCCCATTCATACACATACATGTGGATGTACATGAAGGAAAATATCTAACATATAATCGCAATCTATCAAAATAGAGATTATTGTTTTTAATCTTGTATAAAGACGAACAAAAATTTTATGTATAGATTTCACAGAAACTTGAATACAAATATATTTACTTAGAGCTATTAGCTGTCGCTCATTTACGGTAAATATCGAATTATGTGATACATCGTTGTTAGTTATGTCAAAAAACTGAAACTCCCTTCAGTGTCGACTTTATTTTAACTATGAATACGCCCCATTATATTCTCAACAGTTTATAATGAAAGTATATTTTTCTTTTCATGTTGGATCAATTTTTAATCTGAAAATATATATATTATATGAAAATATTATATATCAAATAAAACACCTCTTTGAGGTAAAATTTTCGAGTGACGAAAGCTGAACTAGAAACACAAAATTTATGATATCAATTTCGTGACGAAAATTATACGCATTTTTTAACCGCCTCTGAAACGTGCGGAAAATCCTTTTTTTTATTCATACGATTCGTTGCAAAAGTTCTGTTTTTTATTTTCTTTTTTGTTTCTAGCAGTAGACGCAGTTTTGCAACGTTCCGAATAAATAAAAAAAAGGATTTTCCGCACGCTTCAAAGGCGGTTAAAAAAT